>NC_079483.1:22049131-22224131 GCF_026230105.1 Diorhabda sublineata | reverse complement strand
ACACTAGCGCCCCCTGCCGGTCAGACCCCAAACTTAACACGGTTTTATAGACACTAGCGCCCCCTGCCGGTCAGACGCCAAACTTAACACGGTTTTATAGACACTAGCGCCCCCTGCCGGCCAGACGCCAAACTTAACACGGTTTTATAGACACTAGCGCCCTCTGTCGCCAGACGACAAATTAAACACGAACTTTTCCTAATCCAATTTTCACAATACATCTATCTATCTCTTCAACGTTATATATCGAGCAGAATCTACTTTAATAATAATTTTTTTTTCGTTATTATTACTATTTCATACAACAAGATAGACTTTGAAAATTTTCAATCAACACAAAGTGACAATCGACCTCAATGGGCTCCAATGGATGTAAATCGACGATATCTGACCAAGATAGTTGCAAACTCACTCAAATATATAAGAATTGATGAAATTCGACTTCAAATAAGGAAGATAGACTTTGAAAATTTTCAATCAACACAAGGTGACAATCGACCTCAATGGGCTTCAATGGATGTAAATCGACGATATCTGACCAAGTTAGTCGCAAACTCACTCAAATATATAAAAATTGATGAGATTCGACTTCAAATTAGGAAGATAGACTTTGAAAATTTTTAATGAACACAAAGTGACAATCGACCTCAATCTGCTTCAATGGATGTAAATCGACGATATCTGACCAAGATGTTGCAAACACACTCAAATATATAAGAATTGATGAGATTCGACTTCAAATTAGGAAGATAGACTTTGAAAATCTTCAATCAACACAAAGTGCCAAACGACCTCAATTGGCTTCAATGGATGTAAATCGACGATATCTGTTGAAGTTAGATGCGAACTCACTCAAATATATAGGAATTGATGAGACTCGACTTCAAATTAAGCAGATAAACTTTGAAAATTTTTAATGAACACAAAGTGACAATCGACCTCAATCGGTTTCAATGGTTGTAAATCGACGATATATGACCAAGTTAGTTGCAAACTCACTCAAATATATAAAAATTGATGAGATTCGACTTCAAATTAGGAAGATAGACTTTGAAAATTTTCAATGAACACAAAGTGACAATAGACCTCAATCGGCTTCAATGGATGTTAATCGACGATATCTGACCAAGTTAGTTGCAAACTAACTCAAATATATAAAAATTGATGAGATTCGACTTCAAATTAGGAAGATAGACTTTGAAAATTTTCAATCAACACAAAGTGACAAACGACCTCAATCTGCTTCAATGGATGTAAATCGACGATATCTGACCAAGATGTTCCAAACTCATTCAAATATATAAGAATTGATGAGATTCGACTCCAAATTAGGAAGATAGACTTTGAAAATTTTCAATGAACACAAAGTGACAATCGACATCAATCTGCTTCAATGGATGTAAATCGACGATATCTGACCAAGATGTTGCAAACTCACTCAAATATATGAGAATTGATGAGATTCGACTTCAAATTAGGAAGATAGAATTTGAAAATTTTCAATCGGCTTCAATGGATGTAAATCGACGATATCTGACCAAGATGTTGCAAGTTCACTCAAATATATAAGAATTGATGAGATTCGACTTCAAATTAAGAAGATAGATTTTGAAAATCTTCAATCAACACAAAGTGACAATCGACCTCAATCGGCTTCAATGGATGTGAATCGACGATATCTGACCAAGTTAGTTGCAAACTAACTCAAATATATAAGAATTGATGAAATTCGACTTCAAATAAGGAAGATAGACTTTGAAAATTTTCAATCAACACAAAGTGACAATCGACCTCAATGGGCTCCAATGGATGTAAATCGACGATATCTGACCAAGATAGTTGCAAACTCACTCAAATATATAAGAATTGATGAAATTCGACTTCAAATTAGGAAGATAGACTTTGAAAATTTTTAATGAACACAAAGTGACAATCGACCTCAATCTGCTTCAATGGATGTAAATCGACGATATCTGACCAAGATGTTGCAAACTCACTCAAATATATAAGAATTGATGAGATTCGACTTCAAATTAGGAAGATAGACTTTGAAAATCTTCAATCAACACAAAGTGCCAAACGACCTCAATTGGCTTCAATGGATGTAAATCGACGATATCTGTTGAAGTTAGATGCGAACTCACTCAAATATATAGGAATTGATGAGACTCGACTTCAAATTAAGCAGATAGACTTTGAACATTTCTAATGAACACAAAGTGACAATCGACCTCAATCGGTTTCAATGGTTGTAAATCGACGATATATGACCAAGATGTTCCAAACTCATTCAAATATATAAGAATTGATGAGATTCGACTCCATATTAGGAAGATAGACTTTGAAAATTTTCAATGAACACAAAGTGACAATCGACATCAATCGGCTTCAATCGTTGTAAATCGACGATATCTGACCAAGTTAGTTGCAAACTCACTCAAATATATAAAAATTGATGAGATTCGACTTCCAATTAGGATGATAGACTTTGAAAATTTTCAATCAACATAAAGTGACAATCGACCTCAATCTGCTTCAATGGTTGTAAATCGACGATATCTGACCAAGTTAGTTGCAAACTCACTCGAATATATAAAAATTGATGGGATTCGACTTCAAATTAGGAAGATAGACTTTGAAAATTTTCAATGAACACAAATTGACAATCGACATCAATCTGCTTCAATGGATGTAAATCGACGATATCTGACCAAGATGTTGCAAACTCACTCAAATATATAACAATTGATGAGATTCGACTTCAAATTAGGAAGATAGACTTTGGAAATTTTCAATCAACACAAAGTGACAATCGACCTCAATCTGCTTCAATGGATGTAAATCGACGATATCTGACCAAGATGTTCCAAACTCATTCAAATGTATAAGAATTGATGAGATTCGACTCCAAATTAGGAAGATAGACTTTGAAAATTTTCAATGAACACAAAGTGACAATCGACATCAATCTGCTTCAATGGATGTAAATCGACGATATCTGACCAAGTTAGTCGCAAACTCACTCAAATATATAAAAATTGATGAGATTCGACTTCAAATTAGGAAGATAGACTTTGAAAATTTTTAATGAACACAAAGTGACAATCGACCTCAATCTGCTTCAATGGATGTAAATCGACGATATCTGACCAAGATGTTGCAAACTCACTCAAATATATAAGAATTGATGAGATTCGACTTCAAATTAGGAAGATAGACTTTGAAAATCTTCAATCAACACAAAGTGCCAAACGACCTCAATTGGCTTCAATGGATGTAAATCGACGATATCTGTTGAAGTTAGATGCGAACTCACTCAAATATATAGGAATTGATGAGACTCGACTTCAAATTAGGAAGATAGACTTTGAAAATTTTCAATCAACACAAAGTGACAAACGACCTCAATCTGCTTCAATGGATGTAAATCGACGATATCTGACCAAGATGTTCCAAACTCATTCAAATATATAAGAATTGATGAGATTCGACTCCAAATTAGGAAGATAGACTTTGAAAATTTTCAATGAACACAAAGTGACAATCGACATCAATCTGCTTCAATGGATGTAAATCGACGATATCTGACCAAGATGTTGCAAACTCACTCAAATATATGAGAATTGATGAGATTCGACTTCAAATTAGGAAGATAGAATTTGAAAATTTTCAATCGGCTTCAATGGATGTAAATCGACGATATCTGACCAAGATGTTGCAAGTTCACTCAAATATATAAGAATTGATGAGATTCGACTTCAAATTAAGAAGATAGATTTTGAAAATCTTCAATCAACACAAAGTGACAATCGACCTCAATCGGCTTCAATGGATGTGAATCGACGATATCTGACCAAGTTAGTTGCAAACTAACTCAAATATATAAGAATTGATGAAATTCGACTTCAAATAAGGAAGATAGACTTTGAAAATTTTCAATCAACACAAAGTGACAATCGACCTCAATGGGCTCCAATGGATGTAAATCGACGATATCTGACCAAGATAGTTGCAAACTCACTCAAATATATAAGAATTGATGAAATTCGACTTCAAATTAGGAAGATAGACTTTGAAAATTTTTAATGAACACAAAGTGACAATCGACCTCAATCTGCTTCAATGGATGTAAATCGACGATATCTGACCAAGATGTTGCAAACTCACTCAAATATATAAGAATTGATGAGATTCGACTTCAAATTAGGAAGATAGACTTTGAAAATCTTCAATCAACACAAAGTGCCAAACGACCTCAATTGGCTTCAATGGATGTAAATCGACGATATCTGTTGAAGTTAGATGCGAACTCACTCAAATATATAGGAATTGATGAGACTCGACTTCAAATTAAGCAGATAGACTTTGAACATTTCTAATGAACACAAAGTGACAATCGACCTCAATCGGTTTCAATGGTTGTAAATCGACGATATATGACCAAGATGTTCCAAACTCATTCAAATATATAAGAATTGATGAGATTCGACTCCATATTAGGAAGATAGACTTTGAAAATTTTCAATGAACACAAAGTGACAATCGACATCAATCGCCTTCAATCGTTGTAAATCGACGATATCTGACCAAGTTAGTTGCAAACTAACTCAAATATATAAAAATTGATGAGATTCGACTTCAAATTAGGAAGATAGACTTTGAAAATTTTCAATGAACACAAAGTGACAATCGACCTCAATCGGTTTCAATGGTTGTAAATCGACGATATATGATCAAGATGTTCCAAACTCATTCAAATATATAAGAATTGATGAGATTCGACTCCATATTAGGAAGATAGACTTTGAAAATTTTCAATCAACACAAAGTGACAAACGACCTCAATCTGCTTCAATGGATGTAAATCGACGATATCTGACCAAGATGTTCCAAACTCATTCAAATATATAAGAATTGATGAGATTCGACTCCAAATTAGGAAGATAGACTTTGAAAATTTTCAATGAACACAAAGTGACAATCGACATCAATCTGCTTCAATGGATGTAAATCGACGATATCTGACCAAGATGTTGGAAACTCACTCAAATATATGAGAATTGATGAGATGCGACTTCAAATTAGGAAGATAGAATTTGAAAATTTTCAATCGGCTTCAATGGATGTAAATCGACGATATCTGACCAAGATGTTGCAAGTTCACTCAAATATATAAGAATTGATGAGATTCGACTTCAAATTAAGAAGATAGATTTTGAAAATCTTCAATCAACACAAAGTGACAATCGACCTCAATCGGCTTCAATGGATGTAAATCGACGATATCTGACCAAGTTAGTTGCAAACTAACTCAAATATATAAGAATTGATGAAATTCGACTTCAAATAAGGAAGATAGACTTTGAAAATGTTCAATCAACACAAAGTGACAATCGACCTCAATGGGCTCCAATGGATGTAAATCGACGATATCTGACCAAGATAGTTGCAAACTCACTCAAATATATAAGAATTGATGAAATTCGACTTCAAATAAGGAAGATAGACTTTGAAAATTTTCAATCAACACAAGGTGACAATCGACCTCAATGGGCTTCAATGGATGTAAATCGACGATATCTGACCAAGTTAGTCGCAAACTCACTCAAATATATAAAAATTGATGAGATTCGACTTCAAATTAGGAAGATAGACTTTGAAAATTTTCAATCAACACAAGGTGACAATCGACCTCAATGGGCTTCAATGGATGTAAATCGACGATATCTGACCAAGTTAGTCGCAAACTCACTCAAATATATAAAAATTGATGAGATTCGACTTCAAATTAGGAAGATAGACTTTGAAAATTTTTAATGAACACAAAGTGACAATCGACCTCAATCTGCTTCAATGGATGTAAATCGACGATATCTGACCAAGATGTTGCAAACTCACTCAAATATATAAGAATTGATGAGATTCGATTTCAAATTAGGAAGATAGACTTTGAAAATCTTCAATCAACACAAAGTGCCAAACGACCTCAATTGGCTTCAATGGATGTAAATCGACGATATCTGTTGAAGTTAGATGCGAACTCACTCAAATATATAGGAATTGATGAGACTCGACTTCAAATTAAGCAGATAGACTTTGACAATTTTTAATGAACACAAAGTGACAATCGACCTCAATCGGTTTCAATGGTTGTAAATCGACGATATATGACCAAGATGTTCCAAACTCATTCAAATATATAAGAATTGATGAGATTCGACTCCATATTAGGAAGATAGACTTTGAAAATTTTCAATGAACACAAAGTGACAATCGACATCAATCGGCTTCAATCGTTGTAAATCGACGATATCTGACCAATTTAGTTGCAAACTAACTCAAATATATAAAAATTGATGAGATTCGACTTCAAATTAGGAAGATAGACTTTGAAAATTTTCAATCAACACAAAGTGACAAACGACCTCAATCTGCTTCAATGGATGTAAATCGACGATATCTGACCAAGATGTTCCAAACTCATTCAAATATATAAGAATTGATGAGATTCGACTCCAAATTAGGAAGATAGACTTTGAAAATTTTCAATGAACACAAAGTGACAATCGACATCAATCTGCTTCAATGGATGTAAATCGACGATATCTGACCAAGATGTTGGAAACTCACTCAAATATATGAGAATTGATGAGATTCGACTTCAAATTAGGAAGATAGAATTTGAAAATTTTCAATCGGCTTCAATGGATGTAAATCGACGATATCTGACCAAGATGTTGCAAGTTCACTCAAATATATAAGAATTGATGAAATTCGACTTCAAATAAGGAAGATAGACTTTGAAAATTTTCAATCAACACAAAGTGACAATCGACCTCAATGGGCTCCAATGGATGTAAATCGACGATATCTGACCAAGTTAGTCGCAAACTCACTCAAATATATAAAAATTGATGAGATTCGACTTCAAATTAGGAAGATAGACTTTGAAAATTTTTAATGAACACAAAGTGACAATCGACCTCAATCTGCTTCAATGGATGTAAATCGACGATATCTGACCAAGATGTTGCAAACTCACTCAAATATATAAGAATTGATGAGATTCGACTTCAAATTAGGAAGATAGACTTTGAAAATCTTCAATCAACACAAAGTGCCAAACGACCTCAATTGGCTTCAATGGATGTAAATCGACGATATCTGTTGAAGTTAGATGCGAA
This sequence comes from Diorhabda sublineata, assembly GCF_026230105.1. Lineage (NCBI taxonomy): Eukaryota > Metazoa > Arthropoda > Insecta > Coleoptera > Chrysomelidae > Diorhabda > Diorhabda sublineata. The sequence continues at coordinate 22,216,947 of NC_079483.1, read as the reverse complement.
CTCACTCAAATATATAGGAATTGATGAGACTCGACTTCAAATTAAGCAGATAGACTTTGAACATTTTTAATGAACACAAAGTGACAATCGACCTCAATCGGTTTCAATGGTTGTAAATCGACGATATATGACCAAGATGTTCCAAACTCATTCAAATATATAAGAATTGATGAGATTCGACTCCATATTAGGAAGATAGACTTTGAAAATTTTCAATCAACACAAAGTGACAAACGACCTCAATCTGCTTCAATGGATGTAAATCGACGATATCTGACCAAGATGTTCCAAACTCATTCAAATATATAAGAATTGATGAGATTCGACTCCAAATTAGGAAGATAGACTTTGAAAATTTTCAATGAACACAAAGTGACAATCGACATCAATCTGCTTCAATGGATGTAAATCGACGATATCTGACCAAGATGTTGGAAACTCACTCAAATATATGAGAATTGATGAGATGCGACTTCAAATTAGGAAGATAGAATTTGAAAATTTTCAATCGGCTTCAATGGATGTAAATCGACGATATCTGACCAAGATGTTGCAAGTTCACTCAAATATATAAGAATTGATGAGATTCGACTTCAAATTAAGAAGATAGATTTTGAAAATCTTCAATCAACACAAAGTGACAATCGACCTCAATCGGCTTCAATGGATGTGAATCGACGATATCTGACCAAGTTAGTTGCAAACTAACTCAAATATATAAGAATTGATGAAATTCGACTTCAAATAAGGAAGATAGACTTTGAAAATTTTCAATCAACACAAAGTGACAATCGACCTCAATGGGCTCCAATGGATGTAAATTGACGATATCTGACCAAGATGTTGCAAACTCACTCAAATATATAAAAATTGATGAGATTCGACTTCAAATTAGGAAGACAGACTTTGAAAAGTTTCAATCAACACAAAGTGACAATCGACCTCAATCTGCTTCAATGGATGTAAATCGACGATATCTGACCAAGATGTTGCAAACTCACTCAAATATATAAGAATTGATGAGATTCGACTTCAAATTAGGAAGATAGACTTTGAAAATCTTCAATCAACACAAAGTGCCAAACGACCTCAATTGGCTTCAATGGATGTAAATCGACGATATCTGTTGAAGTTAGATGCGAACTCACTCAAATATATAGGAATTGATGAGATTCGACTTCAAATTAAGAAGATAGATTTTGAAAATCTTCAATCAACACAAAGTGACAATCGACCTCAATCGGCTTCAATGGATGTGAATCGACGATATCTGACCAAGTTAGTTGCAAACTAACTCAAATATATAAGAATTGATGAAATTCGACTTCAAATAAGGAAGATAGACTTTGAAAATTTTCAATCAACACAAAGTGACAATCGACCTCAATGGGCTCCAATGGATGTAAATCGACGATATCTGACCAAGTTAGTCGCAAACTCACTCAAATATATAGGAATTGATGAGACTCGACTTCAAATTAAGCAGATAGACTTTGAACATTTTTAATGAACACAAAGTGACAATCGACCTCAATCGGTTTCAATGGTTGTAAATCGACGATATATGACCAAGATGTTCCAAACTCATTCAAATATATAAGAATTGATGAGATTCGACTCCATATTAGGAAGATAGACTTTGAAAATTTTCAATGAACACAAAGTGACAATCGACATCAATCGGCTTCAATCGTTGTAAATCGACGATATCTGACCAAGTTAGTTGCAAACTCACTCAAATATATAAAAATTGATGCGATTCGACTTCCAATTAGGATGATAGACTTTGAAAATTTTCAATCAACATAAAGTGACAATCGACCTCAATCTGCTTCAATGGTTGTAAATCGACGATATCTGACCAAGTTAGTTGCAAACTAACTCAAATATATAAAAATTGATGAGATTCGACTTCAAATTAGGAAGATAGACTTTGAAAGTTTTCAATCAACACAAAGTGACAAACGACCTCAATCTGCTTCAATGGATGTAAATCGACGATATCTGACCAAGATGTTCCAAACTCATTCAAATGTATAAGAATTGATGAGATTCGACTCCAAATTAGGAAGATAGACTTTGAAAATTTTCAATGAACACAAAGTGACAATCGACATCAATCTGCTTCAATGGATGTAAATCGACGATATCTGACCAAGATGTTGCAAACTCACTCAAATATATAACAATTGATGAGATTCGACTTCAAATTAGGTAGATAGAATTTGAAAATTTTCAATCGGCTTCAATGGATGTAAATCGACGATATCTGACCAAGATGTTGCAAGTTCACTCAAATATATAAGAATTGATGAGATTCGACTTCAAATTAAGAAGATAGATTTTGAAAATCTTCAATCAACACAAAGTGACAATCGACCTCAATCGGCTTCAATGGATGTAAATCGACGATATCTGACCAAGTTAGTTGCAAACTAACTCAAATATATAAAAATTGATAAGATTCGACTTCAAATTAGGAAGATAGATTTGGGAAATTTTTAATGAACACAAAGTGACAATCTACCTCAATATGCTTCAATGGATGTAAATTGACGATATCTGACCAAGATGTTGCAAACTCACTCAAATATATAAAAATTGATGAGATTCGACTTCAAATTAGGAAGACAGACTTTGAAAAGTTTCAATCAACACAAAGTGACAATCGACCTCAATGGGCTTCAATGGATGTAAATTGACGATATCTGTCGAAGTTAGTTGCAAACTCACTTAAATATATGAGAATTGATGAGATTCGACTTCAAATTAGGAAGATAGACTTTGAAAATTTTCAATCAACACAAAGTGACAATCGACATCAATCTGCTTCAATGGATGTAAATCGACGATATCTGACCAAGTTAGTTGCAAACTCTCTCAAATATATAACAATTGATGAGATTCGACTTCAAATAAGGAAGATAGAATTTGAAAATTTTCAATCAACACAAAGTGACAATCGACCTCAATGGGCTTCAATGGATGTAAATCGACGATATCTGACCAAGATGTTGCAAACTCACTCAAATATATAAGAATTGATGAGATTCGACTTCAAATTAGGAAGATAGACTTTGAAAATCTTCAATCAACACAAAGTGCCAAACGACCTCAATTGGCTTCAATATTAGGAAGATAGACTTTGAAAATTTTCAATGAACAAAAAGTGACAATCGACATCAATCGGCTTCGATCGTTGTAAATCGACGATATCTGACCAAGTTAGTTGCAAACTCACTCAAATATATAAAAATTGATGAGATTCGACTTCCAATTAGGATGATAGACTCTGAAAATTTTCAGTCAACACAAAGTGACAATTGACCTCAATCGGCTTCAATGGTTGTAAATCGACGATATCTGACCAAGTTAGCTGCAAACTCACTCAAATATATAAAAATTGATGAGATTCGACTTCAAATTAGGAAGATAGACTTTGAAAATTTTCAATCAACATAAAGTGACAATCGACCTCAATCGGCTTCAATGGATGTAAATCGACGATATCTGTCCAAGATGTTGCAAGTTCACTCAAATATATAAGAATTGATAAGACTCGACTTCAACTTAGGAAGAAAAACTTTGAAAATTTTCAATCAACACAAAGTGACAATCTACCTCAATCTGCTTCAATGGTTGTAAATCGACGATATCTGACCAAGTTAGTTGCAAACTTACTCGAATATATAAAAGTTGATGAGATTCGACTTCAAATTAGGAAGATAGACTTTGAAAATTTTCAATCAACACAAAGTGACAATCGACCTCAATCGGCTTCAATGGATGTTAATCGACGATGTCTGACCAAGTTAGTTGCAAACTAACTCAAATATATAAAAATTGATGAGATTCGACTTCAAATTAGGAAGATAGACTTTGAAAATTTTTAATGAACACAAAGTGACAATCGACCTCAATCTGCTTCAATGGATGTAAATCGACGATATCTGACCAAGATTTTGCAAACTCACTCAAATATATAAGAATTGATGAGATTCGACTTCAAATTAGGAAGATAGAATTTGAAAATTTTCAATCGGCTTCAATGGATGTAAATCGACGATATCTGACCAAGATGTTGCAAGTTCACTCAAATATATAAGAATTGATGAGATTCGACTTCAAATTAAGAAGATAGATTTTGAAAATCTTCAATCAATACAAAGTGACAATCGACCTCAATCGGCTTCAATGGATGTAAATCGACGATATCTGACCAAGTTAGTTGCAAACTAACTCAAATATATAAGAATTGATGAAATTCGACTTCAAATAAGGAAGATAGACTTTGAAAATTTTCAATCAACACAAAGTGACAATCGACCTCAATGGGCTCCAATGGATGTAAATCGACGATATCTGACCAAGTTAGTCGCAAACTCACTCAAATATATAAAAATTGATGAGATTCGACTTCAAATTAGGAAGATAGACTTTGAAAATTTTTAATGAACACAAAGTGACAATCGACCTCAATCTGCTTCAATGGATGTAAATCGACGATATCTGACCAAGATGTTGCAAACTCACTCAAATATATAAGAATTGATGAGATTCGACTTCAAATTAGGAAGATAGACTTTGAAAATCTTCAATCAACACAAAGTGCCAAACGACCTCAATTGGCTTCAATGGATGTAAATCGACGATATCTGTTGAAGTTAGATGCGAACTCACTCAAATATATAGGAATTGATGAGACTCGACTTCAAATTAAGCAGATAGACTTTGAACATTTTTAATGAACACAAAGTGACAATCGACCTCAATCGGTTTCAATGGTTGTAAATCGACGATATATGACCAAGATGTTCCAAACTCATTCAAATATATAAGAATTGATGAGATTCGACTCCATATTAGGAAGATAGACTTTGAAAATTTTCAATCAACACAAAGTGACAAACGACCTCAATCTGCTTCAATGGATGTAAATCGACGATATCTGACCAAGATGTTCCAAACTCATTCAAATATATAAGAATTGATGAGATTCGACTCCAAATTAGGAAGATAGACTTTGAAAATTTTCAATGAACACAAAGTGACAATCGACATCAATCTGCTTCAATGGATGTAAATCGACGATATCTGACCAAGATGTTGGAAACTCACTCAAATATATGAGAATTGATGAGATGCGACTTCAAATTAGGAAGATAGAATTTGAAAATTTTCAATCGGCTTCAATGGATGTAAATCGACGATATCTGACCAAGATGTTGCAAGTTCACTCAAATATATAAGAATTGATGAGATTCGACTTCAAATTAAGAAGATAGATTTTGAAAATCTTCAATCAACACAAAGTGACAATCGACCTCAATCGGCTTCAATGGATGTAAATCGACGATATCTGACCAAGTTAGTTGCAAACTAACTCAAATATATAAAAATTGATAAGATTCGACTTCAAATTAGGAAGATAGATTTTGGAAATTTTTAATGAACACAAAGTGACAATCTACCTCAATATGCTTCAATGGATGTAAATTGACGATATCTGACCAAGATGTTGCAAACTCACTCAAATATATAAAAATTGATGAGATTCGACTTCAAATTAGGAAGACAGACTTTGAAAAGTTTCAATCAACACAAAGTGACAATCGACCTCAATCTGCTTCAATGGATGTAAATCGACGATATCTGACCAAGATGTTGCAAACTCACTCAAATATATAAGAATTGATGAGATTCGACTTCAAATTAGGAAGATAGACTTTGAAAATCTTCAATCAACACAAAGTGCCAAACGACCTCAATTGGCTTCAATGGATGTAAATCGACGATATCTGTTGAAGTTAGATGCGAACTCACTCAAATATATAGGAATTGATGAGATTCGACTTCAAATTAAGAAGATAGATTTTGAAAATCTTCAATCAACACAAAGTGACAATCGACCTCAATCGGCTTCAATGGATGTGAATCGACGATATCTGACCAAGTTAGTTGCAAACTAACTCAAATATATAAGAATTGATGAAATTCGACTTCAAATAAGGAAGATAGACTTTGAAAATTTTCAATCAACACAAAGTGACAATCGACCTCAATGGGCTCCAATGGATGTAAATCGACGATATCTGACCAAGTTAGTCGCAAACTCACTCAAATATATAAAAATTGATGAGATTCGACTTCAAATTAGGAAGATAGACTTTGAAAATCTTCAATCAACACAAAGTGCCAAACGACCTCAATAGGCTTCAATGGATGTAAATCGACGATATCTGTTGAAGTTAGATGCGAACTCACTCAAATATATAGGAATTGATGAGACTCGACTTCAAATTAAGCAGATAGACTTTGAACATTTTTAATGAACACAAAGTGACAATCGACCTCAATCGGTTTCAATGGTTGTAAATCGACGATATATGACCAAGATGTTCCAAACTCATTCAAATATATAAGAATTGATGAGATTCGACTCCATATTAGGAAGATAGACTTTGAAAATTTTCAATGAACACAAAGTGACAATCGACATCAATCGGCTTCAATCGTTGTAAATCGACGATATCTGACCAAGTTAGTTGCAAACTCACTCAAATGTATAAAAATTGATGCGATTCGACTTCCAATTAGGATGATAGACTTTGAAAATTTTCAATCAACATAAAGTGACAATCGACCTCAATCTGCTTCAATGGTTGTAAATCGACGATATCTGACCAAGTTAGTTGCAAACTCACTCGAATATATAAAAATTGATGAGATTCGACTTCAAATTAGGAAGATAGACTTTGAAAATTTTCAATGAACACAAAGTGACAATCGACATCAATCTGCTTCAATGGATGTAAATCGACGATATCTGACCAAGATGTTGCAAACTCACTCAAATATATAACAATTGATGAGATTCGACTTCAAATTAGGAAGATAGACTTTGAAAGTTTTCAATCAACACAAAGTGACAAACGACCTCAATCTGCTTCAATGGATGTAAATCGACGATATCTGACCAAGATGTTCCAAACTCATTCAAATGTATAAGAATTGATGAGATTCGACTCCAAATTAGGAAGATAGACTTTGAAAATTTTCAATGAACACAAAGTGACAATCGACATCAATCTGCTTCAATGGATGTAAATCGACGATATCTGACCAAGATGTTGCAAACTCACTCAAATATATAACAATTGATGAGATTCGACTTCAAATTAGGTAGATAGAATTTGAAAATTTTCAATCGGCTTCAATGGATGTAAATCGACGATATCTGACCAAGATGTTGCAAGTTCACTCAAATATATAAGAATTGATGAGATTCGACTTCAAATTAAGAAGATAGATTTTGAAAATCTTCAATCAACACAAAGTGACAATCGACCTCAATCGGCTTCAATGGATGTAAATCGACGATATCTGACCAAGTTAGTTGCAAACTAACTCAAATATATAAAAATTGATAAGATTCGACTTCAAATTAGGAAGATAGATTTGGGAAATTTTTAATGAACACAAAGTGACAATCTACCTCAATATGCTTCAATGGATGTAAATTGACGATATCTGACCAAGATGTTGCAAACTCACTCAAATATATAAAAATTGATGAGATTCGACTTCAAATTAGGAAGACAGACTTTGAAAAGTTTCAATCAACACAAAGTGACAATCGACCTCAATGGGCTTCAATGGATGTAAATTGACGATATCTGTCGAAGTTAGTTGCAAACTCACTTAAATATATGAGAATTGATGAGATTCGACTTCAAATTAGGAAGATAGACTTTGAAAATTTTCAATCAACACAAAGTGACAATCGACATCAATCTGCTTCAATGGATGTAAATCGACGATATCTGACCAAGTTAGTTGCAAACTCTCTCAAATATATAACAATTGATGAGATTCGACTTCAAATAAGGAAGATAGAATTTGAAAATTTTCAATCAACACAAAGTGACAATCGACCTCAATGGGCTTCAATGGATGTAAATCGACGATATCTGACCAAGATGTTGCAAACTCACTCAAATATATAAGAATTGATGAGATTCGACTTCAAATTAGGAAGATAGACTTTGAAAATCTTCAATCAACACAAAGTGCCAAACGACCTCAATTGGCTTCAATATTAGGAAGATAGACTTTGAAAATTTTCAATGAACAAAAAGTGACAATCGACATCAATCGGCTTCGATCGTTGTAAATCGACGATATCTGACCAAGTTAGTTGCAAACTCACTCAAATATATAAAAATTGATGAGATTCGACTTCCAATTAGGATGATAGACTCTGAAAATTTTCAGTCAACACAAAGTGACAATTGACCTCAATCGGCTTCAATGGTTGTAAATCGACGATATCTGACCAAGTTAGCTGCAAACTCACTCAAATATATAAAAATTGATGAGATTCGACTTCAAATTAGGAAGATAGACTTTGAAAATTTTCAATCAACATAAAGTGACAATCGACCTCAATCGGCTTCAATGGTTGTAAATCGACGATATCTGACCAAGTTAGTTGCAAACTTACTCAAATATATAAAAGTTGATGAGATTCGACTTCAAATTAGGAAGATAGACTTTGAAAATTTTCAATCAACACAAAGTGACAATCGACCTCAATCGGCTTCAATGGATGTTAATCGACGATGTCTGACCAAGTTAGTTGCAAACTAACTCAAATATATAAAAATTGATGAGATTCGACTTCAAATTAGGAAGATAGACTTTGAAAATTTTTAATGAACACAAAGTGACAATCGACCTCAATCTGCTTCAATGGATGTAAATCGACGATATCTGACCAAGATTTTGCAAACTCACTCAAATATATAAGAATTGATGAGATTCGACTTCAAATTAGGAAGATAGACTTTGAAAATCTTCAATCAACACAAAGTGCCAAACGACCTCAATCGGCTTCAATGGATGTAAATCGACGATATCTGACCAAGTTAGTTGCAAACTAACTCAAATATATAAAAATTGATGAGATTCGACTTCAAATTAGGAAGATGGACTTTGAAAATTTTCAATCAACACAAAGTGACAATAGACCTCAATGGGCTTCAATGGATGTAAATCGCCGATATCTGACCAAGTTAGTCGCAAACTCACTCAAATATATGAGAAATGTTGAAATTCGACTTCAAATTAGGAAGATAGACTTTGAAAATTTTCAATCAACACAAAGTGACAGTCGACCTCAATTGGCTTCAGTAGATGTTAATCGACGATATCTGACAAAGTTAGATGCAAACTCTCTCAAATATATAAGAAATGTTGAAATTCGACTTCAAATTAGGAAGATAGACTTTAAAAATTTTCAATCAACACAAATTGACATTCGACCTCAATGGGCTTCAATGGATGTTAATCGCCTATATCTGACAAAGTTAGATGCAAACTCACTCAAATATATGAGAAATGTTGAAATTCGACTTCAAATTAGGAAGATAGACTTTGAAAATTTTCAATCAACACAAATTGACAATCGACCTCAATGGGCTTCAGTGGATGTTAATCGACGATATCTGACAAAGTTAGATGCAAACTCTCTCAAATATATAAGAAATGTTGAAATTCGACTTCAAATTAGGAAGATAGACTTTGAAAATTTTCAATCAACACAAAGTGACAGTCGACCTCAATGGGCTTCAGTGGATGTTAATCGGCGATATCTGACAAAGTTAGATGCGAACTGACTCAATATATGAGAAATGTTGAAATTCGACTTCAAATTAGGAAGATAGACTTTGAAAATTTTCAATCAACACAAAGTGACAGTCGACCTCAATTGGCTTCAGTAGATGTTAATCGACGATATCTGACAAAGTTAGATGCAAACTCTCTCAAATATATAAGAAATGTTGAAATTCGACTTCAAATTAGGAAGATAGACTTTGAAAATTTTCAATCAACACAAAGTGACAGTCGACCTCAATTGGCTTCAGTAGATGTTAATCGACGATATCTGACAAAGTTAGATGCAAACACTCTCAAATATATAAGAAATGTTGAAATTCGACTTCAAATTAGGAAGATAGACTTTGAAATTTTCAATCAACACAAAGTGACAGTAGACCTCAATGGGCTACAATGGAAGTTAATCGACGATATCTGACAAAAATAGATGCAAACACACTCAAACATATGAGAAATGTTGAAATTTGACTTCAAATTAGGGAGATAGACTTTAAAAATTTTCAATCAACACAAAGTGACAGTTGACCTCAATGGACTTTAATGGATGTTAATCGCCTATATCTGACAAAGTTAGATGCAAACTCACTCAAATATATGAGAAATGTTGAAATTCGACTTCAAATTAGGAAGATAAACTTTGAAAATTTTCAATCAACACAAAGTGACAGTCGACCTCAATGGGCTTCAGTGGATGTTAATCGGCGATATCTGACAAAGTTAGATGCGAACTGACTCAATATATGAGAAATGTTGAAATTCGACTTCAAATTAGGAAGATAGACTTTGAAAATTTTCAATCAACACAAAGTGACAGTCGACCTCAATTGGCTTCAGTAGATGTTAATCGACGATATCTGACAAAGTTAGATGCAAACTCTCTCAAATATATAAGAAATGTTGAAATTCGACTTCAAATTAGGAAGATAGACTTTGAAAATTTTCAATCAACACAAAGTGACAGTCGACCTCAATTGGCTTCAGTAGATGTTAATCGACGATATCTGACAAAGTTAGATGCAAACTCTCTCAAATATATAAGAAATGTTGAAATTCGACTTCAAATTAGGAAGATAGACTTTGAAATTTTCAATCAACACAAAGTGACAGTAGACCTCAATGGGCTACAATGGAAGTTAATCGACGATATCTGACAAAAATAGATGCAAACACACTCAAACATATGAGAAATGTTGAAATTTGACTTCAAATTAGGGAGATAGACTTTAAAAATTTTCAATCAACACAAAGTGACAGTTGACCTCAATGGGCTTCAGTGGATGTTAATCGGCGATATCTGACAAAGTTAGATGCGAACTGACTCAATATATGAGAAATGTTGAAATTCGACTTCAAATTAGGAAGATAGACTTTGAAAATTTTCAATCAACACAAAGTGACAGTCGACCTCAATCTGCTTCAATGGATGTAAATCGACGATATCTGACCAAGATTTTGCAAACTCACTCAAATATATAAGAATTGATGAGATTCGACTTCAAATTAGGAAGATAGACTTTGAAAATCTTCAATCAACACAAAGTGCCAAACGACCTCAATCGGCTTCAATGGATGTAAATCGACGATATCTGACCAAGTTAGTTGCAAACTAACTCAAATATATAAAAATTGATGAGATTCGACTTCAAATTAGGAAGATGGACTTTGAAAATTTTCAATCAACACAAAGTGACAATAGACCTCAATGGGCTTCAATGGATGTAAATCGCCGATATCTGACCAAGTTAGTCGCAAACTCACTCAAATATATGAGAAATGTTGAAATTCGACTTCAAATTAGGAAGATAGACTTTGAAAATTTTCAATCAACACAAAGTGACAGTCGACCTCAATTGGCTTCAGTAGATGTTAATCGACGATATCTGACAAAGTTAGATGCAAACTCTCTCAAATATATAAGAAATGTTGAAATTCGACTTCAAATTAGGAAGATAGACTTTAAAAATTTTCAATCAACACAAATTGACATTCGACCTCAATGGGCTTCAATGGATGTTAATCGCCTATATCTGACAAAGTTAGATGCAAACTCACTCAAATATATGAGAAATGTTGAAATTCGACTTCAAATTAGGAAGATAGACTTTGAAAATTTTCAATCAACACAAATTGACAATCGACCTCAATGGGCTTCAGTGGATGTTAATCGACGATATCTGACAAAGTTAGATGCAAACTCTCTCAAATATATAAGAAATGTTGAAATTCGACTTCAAATTAGGAAGATAGACTTTGAAAATTTTCAATCAACACAAAGTGACAGTCGACCTCAATGGGCTTCAGTGGATGTTAATCGGCGATATCTGACAAAGTTAGATGCGAACTGACTCAATATATGAGAAATGTTGAAATTCGACTTCAAATTAGGAAGATAGACTTTGAAAATTTTCAATCAACACAAAGTGACAGTCGACCTCAATTGGCTTCAGTAGATGTTAATCGACGATATCTGACAAAGTTAGATGCAAACTCTCTCAAATATATAAGAAATGTTGAAATTCGACTTCAAATTAGGAAGATAGACTTTGAAAATTTTCAATCAACACAAAGTGACAGTCGACCTCAATTGGCTTCAGTAGATGTTAATCGACGATATCTGACAAAGTTAGATGCAAACACTCTCAAATATATAAGAAATGTTGAAATTCGACTTCAAATTAGGAAGATAGACTTTGAAATTTTCAATCAACACAAAGTGACAGTAGACCTCAATGGGCTACAATGGAAGTTAATCGACGATATCTGACAAAAATAGATGCAAACACACTCAAACATATGAGAAATGTTGAAATTTGACTTCAAATTAGGGAGATAGACTTTAAAAATTTTCAATCAACACAAAGTGACAGTTGACCTCAATGGACTTTAATGGATGTTAATCGCCTATATCTGACAAAGTTAGATGCAAACTCACTCAAATATATGAGAAATGTTGAAATTCGACTTCAAATTAGGAAGATAAACTTTGAAAATTTTCAATCAACACAAAGTGACAGTCGACCTCAATGGGCTTCAGTGGATGTTAATCGGCGATATCTGACAAAGTTAGATGCGAACTGACTCAATATATGAGAAATGTTGAAATTCGACTTCAAATTAGGAAGATAGACTTTGAAAATTTTCAATCAACACAAAGTGACAGTCGACCTCAATTGGCTTCAGTAGATGTTAATCGACGATATCTGACAAAGTTAGATGCAAACTCTCTCAAATATATAAGAAATGTTGAAATTCGACTTCAAATTAGGAAGATAGACTTTGAAAATTTTCAATCAACACAAAGTGACAGTCGACCTCAATTGGCTTCAGTAGATGTTAATCGACGATATCTGACAAAGTTAGATGCAAACTCTCTCAAATATATAAGAAATGTTGAAATTCGACTTCAAATTAGGAAGATAGACTTTGAAATTTTCAATCAACACAAAGTGACAGTAGACCTCAATGGGCTACAATGGAAGTTAATCGACGATATCTGACAAAAATAGATGCAAACACACTCAAACATATGAGAAATGTTGAAATTTGACTTCAAATTAGGGAGATAGACTTTAAAAATTTTCAATCAACACAAAGTGACAGTTGACCTCAATGGACTTTAATGGATGTTAATCGCCTATATCTGACAAAGTTAGATGCAAACTCACTCAAATATATGAGAAATGTTGAAATTCGACTTCAAATTAGGAAGATAGACTTTGAAAATTTTCAATCAACACAAAGTGACAGTCGACCTCAATGGGCTTCAGTAGATGTTAATCGGCGATATCTGACAAAGTTAGATGCGAACTCACTCAAATATATGAGAAATGTTGAAATTCGACTTCAAATTAGGAAGATAGACTTTGAAAATTTTTAATGAACACAAAGTGACAATCGACCTCAATCTGCTTCAATGGATGTAAATCGACGATATCTGACCAAGATGTTGCAAACTCACTCAAATATATAAGAATTGATGAGATTCGACTTCAAATTAGGAAGATAGACTTTGAAAATCTTCAATCAACACAAAGTGCCAAACGACCTCAATCGGCTTCAATGGATGTAAATCGACGATATCTGACCAAGTTAGTTGCAAACTAACTCAAATATATAAAAATTGATGAGATTCGACTTCAAATTAGGAAGATGGACTTTGAAAATTTTCAATCAACACAAAGTGACAATCGACCTCAATGGGCTTCAATGGATGTAAATCGACGATATCTGACCAAGTTAGTCGCAAACTCACTCAAATATATGAGAAATGTTGAAATTCGACTTCAAATTAGGAAGATAGACTTTAAAAATTTTCAATCAACACAAAGTGACAGTCGACCTCAATGGGCTTCAATGGATGTTAATCGCCTATATCTGACAAAGTTAGATGCAAACTCACTCAAATATATGAGAAATGTTGAAATTCGACTTCAAATTAGGAAGATAGACTTTGAAAATTTTCAATCAACACAAAGTGACAGTCGACCTCAATTGGCTTCAGTAGATGTTAATCGACGATATCTGACAAAGTTAGATGCAAACTCTCTCAAATATATAAGAAATGTTGAAATTCGACTTCAAATTAGGAAGATAGACTTTAAAAATTTTCAATCAACACAAAGTGACAGTTGACCTCAATGGACTTTAATGGATGTTAATCGCCTATATCTGACAAAGTTAGATGCAAACTCACTCAAATATATGAGAAATGTTGAAATTCGATTTCAAATTAGGAAGATAGACTTTGAAAATTTTCAATCAACACAAAGTGACAGTCGACCTCAATGGGCTTCAGTGGATGTTAATCGGCGATATCTGACCAAGATGTTGCAAACTCACTCAAATATATAAGAATTGATGAGATTCGACTTCAAATTAGGAAGATAGACTTTGAAAATCTTCAATCAACACAAAGTGCCAATCGACCTCAATCTGCTTCAATGGATGTAAATCGACGATATCTGACCAAGATGTTGCAAACTCACTCAAATATATAAGAATTGATGAGATTCGACTTCAAATTAGGAAGATAGACTTTGAAAATCTTCAATCAACACAAAGTGCCAAACGACCTCAATCGGCTTCAATGGATGTAAATCGACGATATCTGACCAAGTTAGTTGCAAACTAACTCAAATATATAAAAATTGATGAGATTCGACTTCAAATTAGGAAGATGGACTTTGAAAATTTTCAATCAACACAAAGTGACAATCGACCTCAATGGGCTTCAATGGATGTAAATCGACGATATCTGACCAAGTTAGTCGCAAACTCACTCAAATATATGAGAAATGTTGAAATTCGACTTCAAATTAGGAAGATAGACTTTGAAAATTTTCAATCAACACAAAGTGACAGTCGACCTCAATTGGCTTCAGTAGATGTTAATCGACGATATCTGACAAAGTTAGATGCAAACTCTCTCAAATATATAAGAAATGTTGAAATTCGACTTCAAATTAGGAAGATAGACTTTGAAAATTTTCAATCAACACAAATTGACATTCGATCTCAATGGGCTTCAATGGATGTTAATCGCCTATATCTGACAAAGTTAGATGCAAACTCACTCAAATATATGAGAAATGTTGAAATTCGACTTCAAATTAGGAAGATAGACTTTGAAAATTTTCAATCAACACAAATTGACAATCGACCTCAATGGGCTTCAGTGGATGTTAATCGACGATATCTGACAAAGTTAGATGCAAACTCTCTCAAATATATAAGAAATGTTGAAATTCGACTTCAAATTAGGAAGATAGACTTTGAAAATTTTCAATCAACACAAATTGACAGTTGACCTCAATGGACCTCAATGGATGTTAATCGCCTATATCTGACAAAGTTAGATGCAAACTCTCTCAAATATATAAGAAATGTTGAAATTCGACTTCAAATTAGGAAGATAGACTTTAAAAATTTTCAATCAACACAAAGTGACAGTTGACCTCAATGGACTTCAATGGATGTTAATCGCCTATATCTGACAAAGTTAGATGCAAACTCACTCAAATATATGAGAAATGTTGAAATTCGACTTCAAATTAGGAAGATAGACTTTGAAAATTTTCAATCAACACAAAGTGACAGTCGACCTCAATGGGCTTCAGTGGATGTTAATCGGCGATATCTGACAAAGTTAGATGCGAACTCACTCAAATATATGAGAAATGTTGAAATTCGACTTCAAATTAGGAAGATAGACTTTGAAAATTTTCAATCAACACAAAGTGACAGTCGACCTCAATTGGCTTCAGTAGATGTTAATCTACGATATCTGACAAAGTTAGATGCAAACTCTCTCAAATATATAAGAAATGTTGAAATTCGACTTCAAATTAGGAAGATAGACTTTGAAATTTTCAATCAACACAAAGTGACAGTAGACCTCAATGGGCTTCAATGGAAGTTAATCGACGATATCTGACAAAAATAGATGCAAACACACTCAAATATATGAGAAATGTTGAAATTTGACTTCAAATTAGGGAGATAGACTTTAAAAATTTTCAATCAACACAAAGTGACAGTCGACCTCAATGGGCTTCAATGGATGTTAATCGCCTATATCTGACAAAGTTAGATGCAAACTCACTCAAATATATGAGAAATGTTGAAATTCGACTTCAAATTAGGAAGATAGACTTTGAAAATTTTCAATCAACACAAATTGACAATCGACCTCAATGGGCTTCAGTGGATGTTAATCGACGATATCTGACAAAGTTAGATGCAAACTCTCTCAAATATATAAGAAATGTTGAAATTCGACTTCAAATTAGGAAGATAGACTTTGAAAATTTTCAATCAACACAAATTGACAGTTGACCTCAATGGACCTCAATGGATGTTAATCGCCTATATCTGACAAAGTTAGATGCAAACTCACTCAAATATATGAGAAATGTTGAAATTCGACTTCAAATTAGGAAGATAGACTTTGAAAATTTTCAATCAACACAAAGTGACAGTCGACCTCAATTGGCTTCAGTAGATGTTAATCGACGATATCTGACAAAGTTAGATGCAAACTCTCTCAAATATATAAGAAATGTTGAAATTCGACTTCAAATTAGGAAGATAGACTTTAAAAATTTTCAATCAACACAAAGTGACAGTTGACCTCAATGGACTTCAATGGATGTTAATCGCCTATATCTGACAAAGTTAGATGCAAACTCACTCAAATATATGAGAAATGTTGAAATTCGACTTCAAATTAGGAAGATAGACTTTGAAAATTTTCAATCAACACAAAGTGACAGTCGACCTCAATGGGCTTCAGTGGATGTTAATCGGCGATATCTGACAAAGTTAGATGCGAACTCACTCAAATATATGAGAAATGTTGAAATTCGACTTCAAATTAGGAAGATAGACTTTGAAAATTTTCAATCAACACAAAGTGACAGTCGACCTCAATTGGCTTCAGTAGATGTTAATCGACGATATCTGACAAAGTTAGATGCAAACTCTCTCAAATATATAAGAAATGTTGAAATTCGACTTCAAATTAGGAAGATAGACTTTGAAAATTTTCAATCAACACAAAGTGACAGTCGACCTCAATTGGCTTCAGTAGATGTTAATCGACGATATCTGACAAAGTTAGATGCAAACTCTCTCAAATATATGAGAAATGTTGAAATTCGACTTCAAATTAGGAAGATAGACTTTGAAATTTTCAATCAACACAAAGTGACAGTAGACCTCAATGGGCTACAATGGAAGTTAATCGACGATATCTGACAAAAATAGATGCAAACACACTCAAACATATGAGAAATGTTGAAATTTGACTTCAAATTAGGGAGATAGACTTTAAAAATTTTCAATCAACACAAAGTGACAGTCGACCTCAATGGGCTTCAATGGATGTTAATCGCCTATATCTGACAAAGTTAGATACAAACTCACTCAAATATATGAGAAATGTTGAAATTCGACTTCAAATTAGGAAGATAGACTTTGAAAATTTTCAATCAACACAAAGTGACAGTCGACCTCAATTGGCTTCAGTAGATGTTAATCGACGATATCTGACAAAGTTAGATGCAAACTCTCTCAAATATATAAGAAATGTTGAAATTCGACTTCAAATTAGGAAGATAGACTTTAAAAATTTTCAATCAACACAAAGTGACAGTTGACCTCAATGGACTTTAATGGATGTTAATCGCCTATATCTGACAAAGTTAGATGCAAACTCACTCAAATATATGAGAAATGTTGAAATTCGACTTCAAATTAGGAAGATAGACTTTGAAAATTTTCAATCAACACAAAGTGACAGTCGACCTCAATGGGCTTCAGTGGATGTTAATCGGCGATATCTGACAAAGTTAGATGCGAACTCACTCAAATATATGAGAAATGTTGAAATTCGACTTCAAATCAGGAAGATAGACTTTGAAAATTTTTAATGAACTCAAAGTGACAATCGACCTCAATCTGCTTCAATGGATGTAAATCGACGATATCTGACCAAGATGTTGCAAACTCACTCAAATATATAAGAATTGATGAGATTCGACTTCAAATTAGGAAGATAGACTTTGAAAATCTTCAATCAACACAAAGTGCCAAACGACCTCAATCGGCTTCAATGGATGTAAATCGACGATATCTGACCAAGGTAGTTGCAAACTAACTCAAATATATAAAAATTGATGAGATTCGACTTCAAATTAGGAAGATGGACTTTGAGAATTTTCAATCAACACAAAGTGACAATCGACCTCAATGGGCTTCAATGGATGTAAATCGACGATATCTGACCAAGTTAGTCGCAAACTCACTCAAATATATGAGAAATGTTGAAATTCGACTTCAAATTAGGAAGATAGACTTTGAAAATTTTCAATCAACACAAAGTGATAGTCGACCTCAATTGGCTTCAGTAGATGTTAATCGACGATATCTGACAAAGTTAGATGCAAACTCTCTCAAATATATAAGAAATGTTGAAATTCGACTTCAAATTAGGAAGATAGACTTTGAAAATTTTCAATCAACACAAATTGACATTCGATCTCAATGGGCTTCAATGGATGTTAATCGCCTATATCTGACAAAGTTAGATGCAAACTCACTCAAATATATGAGAAATGTTGAAATTCGACTTCAAATTAGGAAGATAGACTTTGAAAATTTTCAATCAACACAAATTGACAATCGACCTCAATGGGCTTCAGTGGATGTTAATCGACGATATCTGACAAAGTTAGATGCAAACTCTCTCAAATATATAAGAAATGTTGAAATTCGACTTCAAATTAGGAAGATAGACTTTGAAAATTTTCAATCAACACAAATTGACAGTTGACCTCAATGGACCTCAATGGATGTTAATCGCCTATATCTGAAAAAGTTAGATGCAAACTCACTCAAATATATGAGAAATGTTGAAATTCGACTTCAAATTAGGAAGATAGACTTTGAAAATTTTCAATCAACACAAAGTGACAGTCGACCTCAATTGGCTTCAGTAGATGTTAATCGACGATATCTGACAAAGTTAGATGCAAACTCTCTCAAATATATAAGAAATGTTGAAATTCGACTTCAAATTAGGAAGATAGACTTTAAAAATTTTCAATCAACACAAAGTGACAGTTGACCTCAATGGACTTCAATGGATGTTAATCGCCTATATCTGACAAAGTTAGATGCAAACTCACTCAAATATATGAGAAATGTTGAAATTCGACTTCAAATTAGGAAGATAGACTTTGAAAATTTTCAATCAACACAAAGTGACAGTCGACCTCAATGGGCTTCAGTGGATGTTAATCGGCGATATCTGACAAAGTTAGATGCGAACTCACTCAAATATATGAGAAATGTTGAAATTCGACTTCAAATTAGGAAGATAGACTTTGAAAATTTTCAATCAACACAAAGTGACAGTCGACCTCAATGGGCTTCAGTGGATGTTAATCTACGATATCTGACAAAGTTAGATGCAAACTCTCTCAAATATATAAGAAATGTTGAAATTCGACTTCAAATTAGGAAGATAGACTTTGAAATTTTCAATCAACACAAAGTGACAGTAGACCTCAATGGGCTTCAATGGAAGTTAATCGACGATATCTGACAAAAATAGATGCAAACACACTCAAATATATGAGAAATGTTGAAATTTGACTTCAAATTAGGGAGATAGACTTTAAAAATTTTCAATCAACACAAAGTGACAGTCGACCTCAATGGGCTTCAATGGATGTTAATCGCCTATATCTGACAAAGTTAGATGCAAACTCACTCAAATATATGAGAAATGTTGAAATTCGACTTCAAATTAGGAAGATAGACTTTGAAAATTTTCAATCAACACAAATTGACAATCGACCTCAATGGGCTTCAGTGGATGTTAATCGACGATATCTGACAAAGTTAGATGCAAACTCACTCAAATATATGAGAAATGTTGAAATTCGACTTCAAATTAGGAAGATAGACTTTGAAAATTTTCAATCAACACAAAGTGACAGTCGACCTCAATTGGCTTCAGTAGATGTTAATCGACGATATCTGACAAAGTTAGATGCAAACTCTCTCAAATATATAAGAAATGTTGAAATTCGACTTCAAATTAGGAAGATAGACTTTAAAAATTTTCAATCAACACAAAGTGACAGTTGACCTCAATGGACTTCAATGGATGTTAATCGCCTATATCTGACAAAGTTAGATGCAAACTCACTCAAATATATGAGAAATGTTGAAATTCGACTTCAAATTAGGAAGATAGACTTTGAAAATTTTCAATCAACACAAAGTGACAGTCGACCTCAATGGGCTTCAGTGGATGTTAATCGGCGATATCTGACAAAGTTAGATGCGAACTCACTCAAATATATGAGAAATGTTGAAATTCGACTTCAAATTAGGAAGATAGACTTTGAAAATTTTCAATCAACACAAAGTGACAGTCGACCTCAATTGGCTTCAGTAGATGTTAATCGACGATATCTGACAAAGTTAGATGCAAACTCTCTCAAATATATAAGAAATGTTGAAATTCGACTTCAAATTAGGAAGATAGACTTTGAAAATTTTCAATCAACACAAAGTGACAGTCGACCTCAATTGGCTTCAGTAGATGTTAATCGACGATATCTGACAAAGTTAGATGCAAACTCTCTCAAATATATGAGAAATGTTGAAATTCGACTTCAAATTAGGAAGATAGACTTTGAAATTTTCAATCAACACAAAGTGACAGTAGACCTCAATGGGCTACAATGGAAGTTAATCGACGATATCTGACAAAAATAGATGCAAACACACTCAAACATATGAGAAATGTTGAAATTTGACTTCAAATTAGGGAGATAGACTTTAAAAATTTTCAATCAACACAAAGTGACAGTCGACCTCAATGGGCTTCAATGGATGTTAATCGCCTATATCTGACAAAGTTAGATGCAAACTCACTCAAATATATGAGAAATGTTGAAATTCGACTTCAAATTAGGAAGATAGACTTTGAAAATTTTCAATCAACACAAAGTGACAGTCGACCTCAATTGGCTTCAGTAGATGTTAATCGACGATATCTGACAAAGTTAGATGCAAACTCTCTCAAATATATAAGAAATGTTGAAATTCGACTTCAAATTAGGAAGATAGACTTTAAAAATTTTCAATCAACACAAAGTGACAGTTGACCTCAATGGACTTTAATGGATGTTAATCGCCTATATCTGACAAAGTTAGATGCAAACTCACTCAAATATATGAGAAATGTTGAAATTCGACTTCAAATTAGGAAGATAGACTTTGAAAATTTTCAATCAACACAAAGTGACAGTCGACCTCAATGGGCTTCAGTGGATGTTAATCGGCGATATCTGACAAAGTTAGATGCGAACTCACTCAAATATATGAGAAATGTTGAAATTCGACTTCAAATTAGGAAGATAGACTTTGAAAATTTTTAATGAACACAAAGTGACAATCGACCTCAATCTGCTTCAATGGATGTTAATCGGCGATATCTGACAAAGTTAGATGCAAACTCACTCAAATATATGAGAAATGTTGAAATTCGACTTCAAATTAGGAAGATAGACTTTGAAAATTTTTAATGAACACAAAGTGACAATCGACCTCAATCTGCTTCAATGGATGTTAATCGGCGATATCTGACAAAGTTAGATGCAAACTCACTCAAATATATGAGAAATGTTGAAATTCGACTTCAAATTAGGAAGATAGACTTTGAAAATTTTCAATCAACACAAAGTGACAGTTGACCTCAATGGACTTCAATGGATGTTAATCGCCTATATCTGACAAAGTTAGATGCAAACTCACTCAAATATATGAGAAATGTTGAAATTCGACTTCAAATTAGGAAGATAGACTTTGAAAATTTTCAATCAACACAAAGTGACAGTCGACCTCAATTGGCTTCAGTAGATGTTAATCTACGATATCTGACAAAGTTAGATGCAAACTCTCTCAAATATATAAGAAATGTTGAAATTCGACTTCAAATTAGGAAGATAGACTTTGAAATTTTCAATCAACACAAAGTGACAGTAGACCTCAATGGGCTTCAATGGAAGTTAATCGACGATATCTGACAAAAATAGATGCAAACACACTCAAATATATGAGAAATGTTGAAATTTGACTTCAAATTAGGGAGATAGACTTTAAAAATTTTCAATCAACACAAAGTGACAGTCGACCTCAATGGGCTTCAATGGATGTTAATCGCCTATATCTGACAAAGTTAGATGCAAACTCACTCAAATATATGAGAAATGTTGAAATTCGACTTCAAATTAGGAAGATAGACTTTGAAAATTTTCAATCAACACAAATTGACAATCGACCTCAATGGGCTTCAGTGGATGTTAATCGACGATATCTGACAAAGTTAGATGCAAACTCACTCAAATATATGAGAAATGTTGAAATTCGACTTCAAATTAGGAAGATAGACTTTGAAAATTTTCAATCAACACAAAGTGACAGTCGACCTCAAGTGGCTTCAGTAGATGTTAATCGACGATATCTGACAAAGTTAGATGCAAACTCTCTCAAATATATAAGAAATGTTGAAATTCGACTTCAAATTAGGAAGATAGACTTTAAAAATTTTCAATCAACACAAAGTGACAGTTGACCTCAATGGACTTCAATGGATGTTAATCGCCTATATCTGACAAAGTTAGATGCAAACTCACTCAAATATATGAGAAATGTTGAAATTCGACTTCAAATTAGGAAGATAGACTTTGAAAATTTTCAATCAACACAAAGTGACAGTCGACCTCAATGGGCTTCAGTGGATGTTAATCGGCGATATCTGACAAAGTTAGATGCGAACTCACTCAAATATATGAGAAATGTTGAAATTCGACTTCAAATTAGGAAGATAGACTTTGAAAATTTTCAATCAACACAAAGTGACAGTCGACCTCAATTGGCTTCAGTAGATGTTAATCGACGATATCTGACAAAGTTAGATGCAAACTCTCTCAAATATATGAGAAATGTTGAAATTCGACTTCAAATTAGGAAGATAGACTTTGAAATTTTCAATCAACACAAAGTGACAGTAGACCTCAATGGGCTACAATGGAAGTTAATCGACGATATCTGACAAAAATAGATGCAAACACACTCAAACATATGAGAAATGTTGAAATTTGACTTCAAATTAGGGAGATAGACTTTAAAAATTTTCAATCAACACAAAGTGACAGTCGACCTCAATGGGCTTCAATGGATGTTAATCGCCTATATCTGACAAAGTTAGATGCAAACTCACTCAAATATATGAGAAATGTTGAAATTCGACTTCAAATTAGGAAGATAGACTTTGAAAATTTTCAATCAACACAAAGTGACAGTCGACCTCAATTGGCTTCAGTAGATGTTAATCGACGATATCTGACAAAGTTAGATGCAAACTCTCTCAAATATATAAGAAATGTTGAAATTCGACTTCAAATTAGGAAGATAGACTTTAAAAATTTTCAATCAACACAAAGTGACAGTTGACCTCAATGGACTTTAATGGATGTTAATCGCCTATATCTGACAAAGTTAGATGCAAACTCACTCAAATAAATGAGAAATGTTGAAATTCGACTTCAAATTAGGAAGATAGACTTTGAAAATTTTCAATCAACACAAAGTGACAGTCGACCTCAATGGGCTTCAGTGGATGTTAATCGGCGATATCTGACAAAGTTAGATGCGAACTCACTCAAATATATGAGAAATGTTGAAATTCGACTTCAAATTAGGAAGATAGACTTTGAAAATTTTTAATGAACACAAAGTGACAATCGACCTCAATCTGCTTCAATGGATGTTAATCGGCGATATCTGACAAAGTTAGATGCAAACTCACTCAAATATATGAGAAATGTTGAAATTCGACTTCAAATTAGGAAGATAGACTTTGAAAATTTTCAATCAACACAAAGTGACAGTCGACCTCAATTGGCTTCAGTAGATGTTAATCGACGATATCTGACAAAGTTAGATGCAAACTCTCTCAAATATATAAGAAATGTTGAAATTCGACTTCAAATTAGGAAGATAGACTTTGAAATTTTCAATCAACACAAAGTGACAGTTGACCTCAATGGACCTCAATGGATGTTAATCGCGTATATCTGACAAAGTTAGATGCAAACACACTCAAATATATGAGAAATGTTGAAATTCGACTTCAAATTAGGAAGATAGACTTTGAAAATTTTCAATCAACACAAAGTGACAGTTGACCTCAATGGACCTCAATGGATGTTAATCGCGTATATCTGACAAAGTTAGATGCAAACACACTCAAATATATGAGAAATGTTGAAATTCGACTTCAAATTAGGAAGATAGACTTTGAAAATTTTTAATGAACACAAAGTGACAATCGACCTCAATCTGCTTCAATGGATGTAAA
This sequence comes from Diorhabda sublineata, assembly GCF_026230105.1. Lineage (NCBI taxonomy): Eukaryota > Metazoa > Arthropoda > Insecta > Coleoptera > Chrysomelidae > Diorhabda > Diorhabda sublineata. The sequence continues at coordinate 22,192,331 of NC_079483.1, read as the reverse complement.
TCGACGATATCTGACCAAGATGTTGCAAACTCACTCAAATATATAAGAATTGATGAGATTCGACTTCAAATTAGGAAGATAGACTTTGAAAATCTTCAATCAACACAAAGTGCCAAACGACCTCAATCGGCTTCAATGGATGTAAATCGACGATATCTGACCAAGTTAGTTGCAAACTAACTCAAATATATAAAAATTGATGAGATTCGACTTCAAATTAGGAAGATGGACTTTGAAAATTTTCAATCAACACAAAGTGACAATCGACCTCAATGGGCTTCAATGGATGTAAATCGACGATATCTGACCAAGTTAGTCGCAAACTCACTCAAATATATGAGAAATGTTGAAATTCGACTTCAAATTAGGAAGATAGACTTTGAAAATTTTCAATCAACACAAAGTGACAGTCGACCTCAATTGGCTTCAGTAGATGTTAATCGACGATATCTGACAAAGTTAGATGCAAACTCTCTCAAATATATAAGAAATGTTGAAATTCGACTTCAAATTAGGAAGATAGACTTTGAAAATTTTCAATCAACACAAATTGACATTCGATCTCAATGGGCTTCAATGGATGTTAATCGCCTATATCTGACAAAGTTAGATGCAAACTCACTCAAATATATGAGAAATGTTGAAATTCGACTTCAAATTAGGAAGATAGACTTTGAAAATTTTCAATCAACACAAATTGACAATCGACCTCAATGGGCTTCAGTGGATGTTAATCGACGATATCTGACAAAGTTAGATGCAAACTCTCTCAAATATATAAGAAATGTTGAAATTCGACTTCAAATTAGGAAGATAGACTTTGAAAATTTTCAATCAACACAAATTGACAATCGACCTCAATGGGCTTCAGTGGATGTTAATCGACGATATCTGACAAAGTTAGATGCAAACTCACTCAAATATATGAGAAATGTTGAAATTCGACTTCAAATTAGGAAGATAGACTTTGAAAATTTTCAATCAACACAAAGTGACAGTCGACCTCAAGTGGCTTCAGTAGATGTTAATCGACGATATCTGACAAAGTTAGATGCAAACTCTCTCAAATATATAAGAAATGTTGAAATTCGACTTCAAATTAGGAAGATAGACTTTAAAAATTTTCAATCAACACAAAGTGACAGTTGACCTCAATGGACTTCAATGGATGTTAATCGCCTATATCTGACAAAGTTAGATGCAAACTCACTCAAATATATGAGAAATGTTGAAATTCGACTTCAAATTAGGAAGATAGACTTTGAAAATTTTCAATCAACACAAAGTGACAGTCGACCTCAATGGGCTTCAGTGGATGTTAATCGGCGATATCTGACAAAGTTAGATGCGAACTCACTCAAATATATGAGAAATGTTGAAATTCGACTTCAAATTAGGAAGATAGACTTTGAAAATTTTCAATCAACACAAAGTGACAGTCGACCTCAATTGGCTTCAGTAGATGTTAATCGACGATATCTGACAAAGTTAGATGCAAACTCTCTCAAATATATGAGAAATGTTGAAATTCGACTTCAAATTAGGAAGATAGACTTTGAAATTTTCAATCAACACAAAGTGACAGTAGACCTCAATGGGCTACAATGGAAGTTAATCGACGATATCTGACAAAAATAGATGCAAACACACTCAAACATATGAGAAATGTTGAAATTTGACTTCAAATTAGGGAGATAGACTTTAAAAATTTTCAATCAACACAAAGTGACAGTCGACCTCAATGGGCTTCAATGGATGTTAATCGCCTATATCTGACAAAGTTAGATGCAAACTCACTCAAATATATGAGAAATGTTGAAATTCGACTTCAAATTAGGAAGATAGACTTTGAAAATTTTCAATCAACACAAAGTGACAGTCGACCTCAATTGGCTTCAGTAGATGTTAATCGACGATATCTGACAAAGTTAGATGCAAACTCTCTCAAATATATAAGAAATGTTGAAATTCGACTTCAAATTAGGAAGATAGACTTTAAAAATTTTCAATCAACACAAAGTGACAGTTGACCTCAATGGACTTTAATGGATGTTAATCGCCTATATCTGACAAAGTTAGATGCAAACTCACTCAAATAAATGAGAAATGTTGAAATTCGACTTCAAATTAGGAAGATAGACTTTGAAAATTTTCAATCAACACAAAGTGACAGTCGACCTCAATGGGCTTCAGTGGATGTTAATCGGCGATATCTGACAAAGTTAGATGCGAACTCACTCAAATATATGAGAAATGTTGAAATTCGACTTCAAATTAGGAAGATAGACTTTGAAAATTTTTAATGAACACAAAGTGACAATCGACCTCAATCTGCTTCAATGGATGTTAATCGGCGATATCTGACAAAGTTAGATGCAAACTCACTCAAATATATGAGAAATGTTGAAATTCGACTTCAAATTAGGAAGATAGACTTTGAAAATTTTCAATCAACACAAAGTGACAGTCGACCTCAATTGGCTTCAGTAGATGTTAATCGACGATATCTGACAAAGTTAGATGCAAACTCTCTCAAATATATAAGAAATGTTGAAATTCGACTTCAAATTAGGAAGATAGACTTTGAAATTTTCAATCAACACAAAGTGACAGTTGACCTCAATGGACCTCAATGGATGTTAATCGCGTATATCTGACAAAGTTAGATGCAAACACACTCAAATATATGAGAAATGTTGAAATTCGACTTCAAATTAGGAAGATAGACTTTGAAAATTTTCAATCAACACAAAGTGACAGTTGACCTCAATGGACCTCAATGGATGTTAATCGCGTATATCTGACAAAGTTAGATGCAAACACACTCAAATATATGAGAAATGTTGAAATTTGACTTCGAATTAGGGAGATAGACTTTAAAAATTTTCAATCAACACAAAGTGACAGTCGACCTCAATTGGCTTCAGTAGATGTTAATCGACGATATCTGACAAAGTTAGATGCAAACTCTCTCAAATATATAAGAAATGTTGAAATTTGACTTCAAATTAGGGAGATAGACTTTAAAAATTTTCAATCAACACAAAGTGACAGTCGACCTCAATGGGCTTCAATGGATGTTAATCGCCTATATCTGACAAAGTTAGATGCAAACTCACTCAAATATATGAGAAATGTTGAAATTCGACTTCAAATTAGGAAGATAGACTTTGAAAATTTTCAATCAACACAAAGTGACAGTCGACCTCAATGGGCTTCAGTGGATGTTAATCGGCGATATCTGACAAAGTTAGATGCGAACTCACTCAAATATATGAGAAATGTTGAAATTCGACTTCAAATTAGGAAGATAGACTTTGAAAATTTTTAATGAACACAAAGTGACAATCGACCTCAATCTGCTTCAATGGATGTAAATCGACGATATCTGACCAAGATGTTGCAAACTCACTCAAATATATAAGAATTGATGAGATTCGACTTCAAATTAGGAAGATAGACTTTGAAAATCTTCAATCAACACAAAGTGCCAAACGACCTCAATCGGCTTCAATGGATGTAAATCGACGATATCTGACCAAGTTAGTTGCAAACTAACTCAAATATATAAAAATTGATGAGATTCGACTTCAAATTAGGAAGATGGACTTTGAAAATTTTCAATCAACACAAAGTGACAATCGACCTCAATGGGCTTCAATGGATGTAAATCGACGATATCTGACCAAGTTAGTCGCAAACTCACTCAAATATATGAGAAATGTTGAAATTCGACTTCAAATTAGGAAGATAGACTTTGAAAATTTTCAATCAACACAAAGTGACAGTCGACCTCAATTGGCTTCAGTAGATGTTAATCGACGATATCTGACAAAGTTAGATGCAAACTCTCTCAAATATATAAGAAATGTTGAAATTCGACTTCAAATTAGGAAGATAGACTTTGAAAATTTTCAATCAACACAAATTGACATTCGATCTCAATGGGCTTCAATGGATGTTAATCGCCTATATCTGACAAAGTTAGATGCAAACTCACTCAAATATATGAGAAATGTTGAAATTCGACTTCAAATTAGGAAGATAGACTTTGAAAATTTTCAATCAACACAAATTGACAATCGACCTCAATGGGCTTCAGTGGATGTTAATCGACGATATCTGACAAAGTTAGATGCGAACTCACTCAAATATATGAGAAATGTTGAAATTCGACTTCAAATTAGGAAGATAGACTTTGAAAATTTTTAATGAACACAAAGTGACAATCGACCTCAATCTGCTTCAATGGATGTAAATCGACGATATCTGACCAAGATGTTGCAAACTCACTCAAATATATAAGAATTGATGAGATTCGACTTCAAATTAGGAAGATAGACTTTGAAAATCTTCAATCAACACAAAGTGCCAAACGACCTCAATCGGCTTCAATGGATGTAAATCGACGATATCTGACCAAGTTAGTTGCAAACTAACTCAAATATATAAAAATTGATGAGATTCGACTTCAAATTAGGAAGATGGACTTTGAAAATTTTCAATCAACACAAAGTGACAATCGACCTCAATGGGCTTCAATGGATGTAAATCGACGATATCTGACCAAGTTAGTCGCAAACTCACTCAAATATATGAGAAATGTTGAAATTCGACTTCAAATTAGGAAGATAGACTTTGAAAATTTTCAATCAACACAAAGTGACAGTCGACCTCAATGGACTTCAATGGATGTTAATCGCCTATATCTGACAAAGTTAGATGCAAACTCACTCAAATATATGAGAAATGTTGAAATTCGACTTCAAATTAGGAAGATAGACTTTGAAAATTTTCAATCAACACAAAGTGACAGTCGACCTCAATGGGCTTCAGTGGATGTTAATCGGCGATATCTGACAAAGTTAGATGCGAACTCACTCAAATATATGAGAAATGTTGAAATTCGACTTCAAATTAGGAAGATAGACTTTAAAAATTTTCAATCAACACAAAGTGACAGTTGACCTCAATGGACTTCAATGGATGTTAATCGCCTATATCTGACAAAGTTAGATGCAAACTCACTCAAATATATGAGAAATGTTGAAATTCGACTTCAAATTAGGAAGATAGACTTTGAAAATTTTCAATCAACACAAAGTGACAATCGACCTCAATGGGCTTCAATGGATGTAAATCGACGATATCTGACCAAGTTAGTCGCAAACTCTCTCAAATATATAAGAAATGTTGAAATTCGACTTCAAATTAGGAAGATAGACTTTAAAAATTTTCAATCAACACAAAGTGACAGTTGACCTCAATGGACTTCAATGGATGTTAATCGCCTATATCTGACAAAGTTAGATGCAAACTCACTCAAATATATGAGAAATGTTGAAATTCGACTTCAAATTAGGAAGATAGACTTTGAAAATTTTCAATCAACACAAAGTGACAGTCGACCTCAATGGGCTTCAGTGGATGTTAATCGGCGATATCTGACAAAGTTAGATGCGAACTCACTCAAATATATGAGAAATGTTGAAATTCGACTTCAAATTAGGAAGATAGACTTTGAAAATTTTCAATCAACACAAAGTGACAGTCGACCTCAATTGGCTTCAGTAGATGTTAATCTACGATATCTGACAAAGTTAGATGCAAACTCTCTCAAATATATAAGAAATGTTGAAATTTGACTTCTAATTAGGGAGATAGACTTTAAAAATTTTCAATCAACACAAAGTGACAGTCGACCTCAATGGGCTTCAATGGATGTTAATCGCCTATATCTGACAAAGTTAGATGCAAACTCACTCAAATATATGAGAAATGTTGAAATTCGACTTCAAATTAGGAAGATAGACTTTGAAAATTTTCAATCAACACAAAGTGACAGTCGACCTCAATGGGCTTCAGTGGATGTTAATCGGCGATATCTGACAAAGTTAGATGCGAACTCACTCAAATATATGAGAAATGTTGAAATTCGACTTCAAATTAGGAAGATAGACTTTGAAAATTTTTAATGAACACAAAGTGACAATCGACCTCAATCTGCTTCAATGGATGTAAATCGACGATATCTGACCAAGATGTTGCAAACTCACTCAAATATATAAGAATTGATGAGATTCGACTTCAAATTAGGAAGATAGACTTTGAAAATCTTCAATCAACACAAAGTGCCAAACGACCTCAATCGGCTTCAATGGATGTAAATCGACGATATCTGACCAAGTTAGTTGCAAACTAACTCAAATATATAAAAATTGATGAGATTCGACTTCAAATTAGGAAGATGGACTTTGAAAATTTTCAATCAACACAAAGTGACAATCGACCTCAATGGGCTTCAATGGATGTAAATCGACGATATCTGACCAAGTTAGTCGCAAACTCACTCAAATATATGAGAAATGTTGAAATTCGACTTCAAATTAGGAAGATAGACTTTGAAAATTTTCAATCAACACAAAGTGACAGTCGACCTCAATTGGCTTCAGTAGATGTTAATCGACGATATCTGACAAAGTTAGATGCAAACTCTCTCAAATATATAAGAAATGTTGAAATTCGACTTCAAATTAGGAAGATAGACTTTGAAAATTTTCAATCAACACAAATTGACATTCGATCTCAATGGGCTTCAATGGATGTTAATCGCCTATATCTGACAAAGTTAGATGCAAACTCACTCAAATATATGAGAAATGTTGAAATTCGACTTCAAATTAGGAAGATAGACTTTGAAAATTTTCAATCAACACAAATTGACAATCGACCTCAATGGGCTTCAGTGGATGTTAATCGACGATATCTGACAAAGTTAGATGCGAACTCACTCAAATATATGAGAAATGTTGAAATTCGACTTCAAATTAGGAAGATAGACTTTGAAAATTTTTAATGAACACAAAGTGACAATCGACCTCAATCTGCTTCAATGGATGTAAATCGACGATATCTGACCAAGATGTTGCAAACTCACTCAAATATATAAGAATTGATGAGATTCGACTTCAAATTAGGAAGATAGACTTTGAAAATCTTCAATCAACACAAAGTGCCAAACGACCTCAATCGGCTTCAATGGATGTAAATCGACGATATCTGACCAAGTTAGTTGCAAACTAACTCAAATATATAAAAATTGATGAGATTCGACTTCAAATTAGGAAGATGGACTTTGAAAATTTTCAATCAACACAAAGTGACAATCGACCTCAATGGGCTTCAATGGATGTAAATCGACGATATCTGACCAAGTTAGTCGCAAACTCACTCAAATATATGAGAAATGTTGAAATTCGACTTCAAATTAGGAAGATAGACTTTGAAAATTTTCAATCAACACAAAGTGACAGTCGACCTCAATTGGCTTCAGTAGATGTTAATCGACGATATCTGACAAAGTTAGATGCAAACTCTCTCAAATATATAAGAAATGTTGAAATTCGACTTCAAATTAGGAAGATAGACTTTGAAAATTTTCAATCAACACAAATTGACATTCGATCTCAATGGGCTTCAATGGATGTTAATCGCCTATATCTGACAAAGTTAGATGCAAACTCACTCAAATATATGAGAAATGTTGAAATTCGACTTCAAATTAGGAAGATAGACTTTGAAAATTTTCAATCAACACAAATTGACAATCGACCTCAATGGGCTTCAGTGGATGTTAATCGACGATATCTGACAAAGTTAGATGCAAACTCTCTCAAATATATAAGAAATGTTGAAATTCGACTTCAAATTAGGAAGATAGACTTTGAAAATTTTCAATCAACACAAATTGACAGTTGACCTCAATGGACCTCAATGGATGTTAATCGCCTATATCTGACAAAGTTAGATGCAAACTCACTCAAATATATGAGAAATGTTGAAATTCGACTTCAAATTAGGAAGATAGACTTTGAAAATTTTCAATCAACACAAAGTGACAGTCGACCTCAATTGGCTTCAGTAGATGTTAATCGACGATATCTGACAAAGTTAGATGCAAACTCACTCAAATATATGAGAAATGTTGAAATTCGACTTCAAATTAGGAAGATAGACTTTGAAAATTTTCAATCAACACAAAGTGACAGTCGACCTCAATTGGCTTCAGTAGATGTTAATCGACGATATCTGACAAAGTTAGATGCAAACTCTCTCAAATATATGAGAAATGTTGAAATTCGACTTCAAATTAGGAAGATAGACTTTGAAATTTTCAATCAACACAAAGTGACAGTAGACCTCAATGGGCTTCAATGGAAGTTAATCGACGATATCTGACAAAAATAGATGCAAACACACTCAAATATATGAGAAATGTTGAAATTCGACTTCAAATTAGGAAGATAGACTTTGAAAATTTTCAATCAACACAAAGTGACAGTCGACCTCAATTGGCTTCAGTAGATGTTAATCTACGATATCTGACAAAGTTAGATGCAAACTCTCTCAAATATATAAGAAATGTTGAAATTCGACTTCAAATTAGGAAGATAGACTTTGAAATTTTCAATCAACACAAAGTGACAGTAGACCTCAATGGGCTTCAATGGAAGTTAATCGACGATATCTGACAAAAATAGATGCAAACACACTCAAATATATGAGAAATGTTGAAATTTGACTTCAAATTAGGGAGATAGACTTTAAAAATTTTCAATCAACACAAAGTGACAGTCGACCTCAATGGGCTTCAATGGATGTTAATCGCCTATATCTGACAAAGTTAGATGCAAACTCACTCAAATATATGAGAAATGTTGAAATTCGACTTCAAATTAGGAAGATAGACTTTGAAAATTTTCAATCAACACAAATTGACAATCGACCTCAATGGGCTTCAGTGGATGTTAATCGACGATATCTGACAAAGTTAGATGCAAACTCTCTCAAATATATAAGAAATGTTGAAATTCGACTTCAAATTAGGAAGATAGACTTTGAAAATTTTCAATCAACACAAATTGACAGTTGACCTCAATGGACCTCAATGGATGTTAATCGCCTATATCTGACAAAGTTAGATGCAAACTCACTCAAATATATGAGAAATGTTGAAATTCGACTTCAAATTAGGAAGATAGACTTTGAAAATTTTCAATCAACACAAAGTGACAGTCGACCTCAATTGGCTTCAGTAGATGTTAATCGACGATATCTGACAAAGTTAGATGCAAACTCTCTCAAATATATAAGAAATGTTGAAATTCGACTTCAAATTAGGAAGATAGACTTTAAAAATTTTCAATCAACACAAAGTGACAGTTGACCTCAATGGACTTCAATGGATGTTAATCGCCTATATCTGACAAAGTTAGATGCAAACTCACTCAAATATATGAGAAATGTTGAAATTCGACTTCAAATTAGGAAGATAGACTTTGAAAATTTTCAATCAACACAAAGTGACAGTCGACCTCAATGGGCTTCAGTGGATGTTAATCGGCGATATCTGACAAAGTTAGATGCGAACTCACTCAAATATATGAGAAATGTTGAAATTCGACTTCAAATTAGGAAGATAGACTTTGAAAATTTTCAATCAACACAAAGTGACAGTCGACCTCAATTGGCTTCAGTAGATGTTAATCGACGATATCTGACAAAGTTAGATGCAAACTCTCTCAAATATATAAGAAATGTTGAAATTCGACTTCAAATTAGGAAGATAGACTTTGAAAATTTTCAATCAACACAAAGTGACAGTCGACCTCAATTGGCTTCAGTAGATGTTAATCGACGATATCTGACAAAGTTAGATGCAAACTCTCTCAAATATATGAGAAATGTTGAAATTCGACTTCAAATTAGGAAGATAGACTTTGAAATTTTCAATCAACACAAAGTGACAGTAGACCTCAATGGGCTACAATGGAAGTTAATCGACGATATCTGACAAAAATAGATGCAAACACACTCAAACATATGAGAAATGTTGAAATTTGACTTCAAATTAGGGAGATAGACTTTAAAAATTTTCAATCAACACAAAGTGACAGTCGACCTCAATGGGCTTCAATGGATGTTAATCGCCTATATCTGACAAAGTTAGATGCAAACTCACTCAAATATATGAGAAATGTTGAAATTCGACTTCAAATTAGGAAGATAGACTTTGAAAATTTTCAATCAACACAAAGTGACAGTCGACCTCAATTGGCTTCAGTAGATGTTAATCGACGATATCTGACAAAGTTAGATGCAAACTCTATCAAATATATAAGAAATGTTGAAATTCGACTTCAAATTAGGAAGATAGACTTTAAAAATTTTCAATCAACACAAAGTGACAGTTGACCTCAATGGACTTTAATGGATGTTAATCGCCTATATCTGACAAAGTTAGATGCAAACTCACTCAAATATATGAGAAATGTTGAAATTCGACTTCAAATTAGGAAGATAGACTTTGAAAATTTTCAATCAACACAAAGTGACAGTCGACCTCAATGGGCTTCAGTGGATGTTAATCGGCGATATCTGACAAAGTTAGATGCGAACTCACTCAAATATATGAGAAATGTTGAAATTCGACTTCAAATTAGGAAGATAGACTTTGAAAATTTTCAATCAACACAAAGTGACAGTTGACCTCAATGGACTTTAATGGATGTTAATCGCCTATATCTGACAAAGTTAGATGCAAACTCACTCAAATATATGAGAAATGTTGAAATTCGACTTCAAATTAGGAAGATAGACTTTAAAAATTTTCAATCAACACAAAGTGACAGTTGACCTCAATGGACTTCAATGGATGTTAATCGCCTATATCTGACAAAGTTAGATGCAAACTCACTCAAATATATGAGAAATGTTGAAATTCGACTTCAAATTAGGAAGATAGACTTTGAAAATTTTCAATCAACACAAAGTGACAGTCGACCTCAATGGGCTTCAGTGGATGTTAATCGGCGATATCTGACAAAGTTAGATGCGAACTCACTCAAATATATGAGAAATGTTGAAATTCGACTTCAAATTAGGAAGATGGACTTTGAAAATTTTCAATCAACACAAAGTGACAGTCGACCTCAATTGGCTTCAGTAGATGTTAATCGACGATATCTGACAAAGTTAGATGCAAACTCTCTCAAATATATAAGAAATGTTGAAATTCGACTTCAAATTAGGAAGATAGACTTTGAAAATTTTCAATCAACACAAAGTGACAGTCGACCTCAATTGGCTTCAGTAGATGTTAATCGACGATATCTGACAAAGTTAGATGCAAACTCTCTCAAATATATGAGAAATGTTGAAATTCGACTTCAAATTAGGAAGATAGACTTTGAAATTTTCAATCAACACAAAGTGACAGTAGACCTCAATGGGCTACAATGGAAGTTAATCGACGATATCTGACAAAAATAGATGCAAACACACTCAAACATATGAGAAATGTTGAAATTTGACTTCAAATTAGGGAGATAGACTTTAAAAATTTTCAATCAACACAAAGTGACAGTCGACCTCAATGGGCTCCAATGGATGTTAATCGCCTATATCTGACAAAGTTAGATGCAAACTCACTCAAATATATGAGAAATGTTGAAATTCGACTTCAAATTAGGAAGATAGACTTTGAAAATTTTCAATCAACACAAAGTGACAGTCGACCTCAATTGGCTTCAGTAGATGTTAATCGACGATATCTGACAAAGTTAGATGCAAACTCTATCAAATATATAAGAAATGTTGAAATTCGACTTCAAATTAGGAAGATAGACTTTAAAAATTTTCAATCAACACAAAGTGACAGTTGACCTCAATGGACTTTAATGGATGTTAATCGCCTATATCTGACAAAGTTAGATGCAAACTCACTCAAATATATGAGAAATGTTGAAATTCGACTTCAAATTAGGAAGATAGACTTTGAAAATTTTCAATCAACACAAAGTGACAGTCGACCTCAATGGGCTTCAGTGGATGTTAATCGGCGATATCTGACAAAGTTAGATGCGAACTCACTCAAATATATGAGAAATGTTGAAATTCGACTTCAAATTAGGAAGATAGACTTTGAAAATTTTTAATGAACACAAAGTGACAATCGACCTCAATCTGCTTCAATGGATGTAAATCGACGATATCTGACCAAGATGTTGCAAACTCACTCAAATATATAAGAATTGATGAGATTCGACTTCAAATTAGGAAGATAGACTTTGAAAATCTTCAATCAACACAAAGTGCCAAACGACCTCAATCGGCTTCAATGGATGTAAATCGACGATATCTGACCAAGTTAGTTGCAAACTAACTCAAATATATAAAAATTGATGAGATTCGACTTCAAATTAGGAAGATGGACTTTGAGAATTTTCAATCAACACAAAGTGACAATCGACCTCAATGGGCTTCAATGGATGTAAATCGACGATATCTGACCAAGTTAGTCGCAAAGTCACTCAAATATATGAGAAATGTTGAAATTCGACTTCAAATTAGGAAGATAGACTTTGAAAATTTTCAATCAACACAAAGTGACAGTCGATCTCAATTGGCTTCAGTGGATGTTAATCGACGATATCTGACAAAGTTAGATGCAAACTCTCTCAAATATATAAGAAATGTTGAAATTCGACTTCAAATTAGGAAGATAGACTTTGAAAATTTTCAATCAACACAAATTGACATTCGATCTCAATGGGCTTCAATGGATGTTAATCGCCTATATCTGACAAAGTTAGATGCAAACTCACTCAAATATATGAGAAATGTTGAAATTCGACTTCAAATTAGGAAGATAGACTTTGAAAATTTTCAATCAACACAAATTGACAATCGACCTCAATGGGCTTCAGTGGATGTTAATCGACGATATCTGACAAAGTTAGATGCAAACTCTCTCAAATATATAAGAAATGTTGAAATTCGACTTCAAATTAGGAAGATAGACTTTGAAAATTTTCAATCAACACAAATTGACAGTTGACCTCAATGGACCTCAATGGATGTTAATCGCCTATATCTGACAAAGTTAGATGCAAACTCACTCAAATATATGAGAAATGTTGAAATTCGACTTCAAATTAGGAAGATAGACTTTGAAAATTTTCAATCAACACAAAGTGACAGTCGACCTCAATTGGCTTCAGTAGATGTTAATCGACGATATCTGACAAAGTTAGATGCAAACTCTCTCAAATATATAAGAAATGTTGAAATTCGACTTCAAATTAGGAAGATAGACTTTGAAATTTTCAATCAACACAAAGTGACAGTAGACCTCAATGGGCTTCAATGGAAGTTAATCGACGATATCTGACAAAAATAGATGCAAACACACTCAAATATATGAGAAATGTTGAAATTTGACTTCAAATTAGGGAGATAGACTTTAAAAATTTTCAATAAACACAAAGTGACAGTCGACCTCAATGGGCTTCAATGGATGTTAATCGCCTATATCTGACAAAGTTAGATGCAAACTCACTCAAATATATGAGAAATGTTGAAATTCGACTTCAAATTAGGAAGATAGACTTTGAAAATTTTCAATCAACACAAATTGACAATCGACCTCAATGGGCTTCAGTGGATGTTAATCGACGATATCTGACAAAGTTAGATGCAAACTCACTCAAATATATGAGAAATGTTGAAATTCGACTTCAAATTAGGAAGATAGACTTTGAAAATTTTCAATCAACACAAAGTGACAGTCGACCTCAATTGGCTTCAGTAGATGTTAATCGACGATATCTGACAAAGTTAGATGCAAACTCTCTCAAATATATAAGAAATGTTGAAATTCGACTTCAAATTAGGAAGATAGACTTTAAAAATTTTCAATCAACACAAAGTGACAGTTGACCTCAATGGACTTCAATGGATGTTAATCGCCTATATCTGACAAAGTTAGATGCAAACTCACTCAAATATATGAGAAATGTTGAAATTCGACTTCAAATTAGGAAGATAGACTTTGAAAATTTTCAATCAACACAAAGTGACAGTCGACCTCAATGGGCTTCAGTGGATGTTAATCGGCGATATCTGACAAAGTTAGATGCGAACTCACTCAAATATATGAGAAATGTTGAAATTCGACTTCAAATTAGGAAGATAGACTTTGAAAATTTTCAATCAACACAAAGTGACAGTCGACCTCAATGGGCTTCAGTGGATGTTAATCGGCGATATCTGACAAAGTTAGATGCGAACTCACTCAAATATATGAGAAATGTTGAAATTCGACTTCAAATTAGGAAGATAGACTTTGAAAATTTTCAATCAACACAAAGTGACAGTCGACCTCAATTGGCTTCAGTAGATGTTAATCGACGATATCTGACAAAGTTAGATGCAAACTCTCTCAAATATATGAGAAATGTTGAAATTCGACTTCAAATTAGGAAGATAGACTTTGAAATTTTCAATCAACACAAAGTGACAGTAGACCTCAATGGGCTACAATGGAAGTTAATCGACGATATCTGACAAAAATAGATGCAAACACACTCAAACATATGAGAAATGTTGAAATTTGACTTCAAATTAGGGAGATAGACTTTAAAAATTTTCAATCAACACAAAGTGACAATCGACCTCAATCTGCTTCAATGGATGTTAATCGGCGATATCTGACAAAGTTAGATGCAAACTCACTCAAATATATGAGAAATGTTGAAATTCGACTTCAAATTAGGAAGATAGACTTTGAAAATTTTCAATCAACACAAAGTGACAGTCGACCTCAATTGGCTTCAGTAGATGTTAATCGACGATATCTGACAAAGTTAGATGCAAACTCTCTCAAATATATAAGAAATGTTGAAATTCGACTTCAAATTAGGAAGATAGACTTTAAAAATTTTCAATCAACACAAAGTGACAGTTGACCTCAATGGACTTCAATGGATGTTAATCGCCTATATCTGACAAAGTTAGATGCAAACTCACTCAAATATATGAGAAATGTTGAAATTCGACTTCAAATTAGGAAGATAGACTTTGAAAATTTTCAATCAACACAAAGTGACAGTCGACCTCAATGGGCTTCAGTGGATGTTAATCGGCGATATCTGACAAAGTTAGATGCGAACTCACTCAAATATATGAGAAATGTTGAAATTCGACTTCAAATTAGGAAGATAGACTTTGAAAATTTTCAATCAACACAAAGTGACAGTCGACCTCAATTGGCTTCAGTAGATGTTAATCGACGATATCTGACAAAGTTAGATGCAAACTCTCTCAAATATATAAGAAATGTTGAAATTCGACTTCAAATTAGGAAGATAGACTTTGAAAATTTTCAATCAACACAAAGTGACAGTCGACCTCAATTGGCTTCAGTAGATGTTAATCGACGATATCTGACAAAGTTAGATGCAAACTCTCTCAAATATATAAGAAATGTTGAAATTCGACTTCAAATTAGGAAGATAGACTTTGAAATTTTCAATCAACACAAAGTGACAGTAGACCTCAATGGGCTACAATGGAAGTTAATCGACGATATCTGACAAAAATAGATGCAAACACACTCAAACATATGAGAAATGTTGAAATTTGACTTCAAATTAGGGAGATAGACTTTAAAAATTTTCAATCAACACAAAGTGACAGTCGACCTCAATGGGCTTCAATGGATGTTAATCGCCTATATCTGACAAAGTTAGATGCAAACTCACTCAAATATATGAGAAATGTTGAAATTCGACTTCAAATTAGGAAGATAGACTTTGAAAATTTTCAATCAACACAAAGTGACAGTCGACCTCAATTGGCTTCAGTAGATGTTAATCGACGATATCTGACAAAGTTAGATGCAAACTCTCTCAAATATATAAGAAATGTTGAAATTCGACTTCAAATTAGGAAGATAGACTTTAAAAATTTTCAATCAACACAAAGTGACAGTTGACCTCAATGGACTTTAATGGATGTTAATCGCCTATATCTGACAAAGTTAGATGCAAACTCACTCAAATATATGAGAAATGTTGAAATTCGACTTCAAATTAGGAAGATAGACTTTGAAATTTCCAATCAACACAAAGTGACAGTAGACCTCAATGGGCTTCAATGGAAGTTAATCGACGATATCTGACAAAGATAGATGCAAACTCTCTCAAATATATAAGAAATGTTGAAATTCGACTTCAAATTAGGAAGATAGACTTTGAAATTTTCAATCAACACAAAGTGACAGTTGACCTCAATGGACCTCAATGGATGTTAATCGCGTATATCTGACAAAGTTAGATGCAAACACACTCAAATATATGAGAAATGTTGAAATTCGACTTCAAATTAGGAAGATAGACTTTGAAAATTTTCAATCAACACAAAGTGACAGTTGACCTCAATGGACCTCAATGGATGTTAATCGCGTATATCTGACAAAGTTAGATGCAAACACACTCAAATATATGAGAAATGTTGAAATTTGACTTCGAATTAGGGAGATAGACTTTAAAAATTCTCAATCAACACAAAGTGACAGTCGACCTCAATTGGCTTCAGTAGATGTTAATCGACGATATCTGACAAAGTTAGATGCAAACTCTCTCAAATATATAAGAAATGTTGAAATTTGACTTCAAATTAGGGAGATAGACTTTAAAAATTTTCAATCAACACAAAGTGACAGTCGACCTCAATGGGCTTCAATGGATGTTAATCGCCTATATCTGACAAAGTTAGATGCAAACTCACTCAAATATATGAGAAATGTTGAAATTCGACTTCAAATTAGGAAGATAGACTTTGAAAATTTTCAATCAACACAAATTGACAATCGACCTCAATGGGCTTCAGTGGATGTTAATCGACGATATCTGACAAAGTTAGATGCAAACTCTCTCAAATATATAAGAAATGTTGAAATTCGACTTCAAATTAGGAAGATAGACTTTGAAAATTTTCAATCAACACAAATTGACAGTTGACCTCAATGGACCTCAATGGATGTTAATCGCCTATATCTGACAAAGTTAGATGCAAACTCACTCAAATATATGAGAAATGTTGAAATTCGACTTCAAATTAGGAAGATAGACTTTGAAAATTTTCAATCAACACAAAGTGACAGTCGACCTCAATTGGCTTCAGTAGATGTTAATCGACGATATCTGACAAAGTTAGATGCAAACTCTCTCAAATATATAAGAAATGTTGAAATTCGACTTCAAATTAGGAAGATAGACTTTGAAATTTTCAATCAACACAAAGTGACAGTAGACCTCAATGGGCTTCAATGGAAGTTAATCGACGATATCTGACAAAAATAGATGCAAACACACTCAAATATATGAGAAATGTTGAAATTTGACTTCAAATTAGGGAGATAGACTTTAAAAATTTTCAATAAACACAAAGTGACAGTCGACCTCAATGGGCTTCAATGGATGTTAATCGCCTATATCTGACAAAGTTAGATGCAAACTCACTCAAATATATGAGAAATGTTGAAATTCGACTTCAAATTAGGAAGATAGACTTTGAAAATTTTCAATCAACACAAATTGACAATCGACCTCAATGGGCTTCAGTGGATGTTAATCGACGATATCTGACAAAGTTAGATGCAAACTCACTCAAATATATGAGAAATGTTGAAATTCGACTTCAAATTAGGAAGATAGACTTTGAAAATTTTCAATCAACACAAAGTGACAGTCGACCTCAATTGGCTTCAGTAGATGTTAATCGACGATATCTGACAAAGTTAGATGCAAACTCTCTCAAATATATAAGAAATGTTGAAATTCGACTTCAAATTAGGAAGATAGACTTTAAAAATTTTCAATCAACACAAAGTGACAGTTGACCTCAATGGACTTCAATGGATGTTAATCGCCTATATCTGACAAAGTTAGATGCAAACTCACTCAAATATATGAGAAATGTTGAAATTCGACTTCAAATTAGGAAGATAGACTTTGAAAATTTTCAATCAACACAAAGTGACAGTCGACCTCAATGGGCTTCAGTGGATGTTAATCGGCGATATCTGACAAAGTTAGATGCGAACTCACTCAAATATATGAGAAATGTTGAAATTCGACTTCAAATTAGGAAGATAGACTTTGAAAATTTTCAATCAACACAAAGTGACAGTCGACCTCAATTGGCTTCAGTAGATGTTAATCGACGATATCTGACAAAGTTAGATGCAAACTCTCTCAAATATATAAGAAATGTTGAAATTCGACTTCAAATTAGGAAGATAGACTTTGAAAATTTTCAATCAACACAAAGTGACAGTCGACCTCAATTGGCTTCAGTAGATGTTAATCGACGATATCTGACAAAGTTAGATGCAAACTCTCTCAAATATATGAGAAATGTTGAAATTCGACTTCAAATTAGGAAGATAGACTTTGAAATTTTCAATCAACACAAAGTGACAGTAGACCTCAATGGGCTACAATGGAAGTTAATCGACGATATCTGACAAAAATAGATGCAAACACACTCAAACATATGAGAAATGTTGAAATTTGACTTCAAATTAGGGAGATAGACTTTAAAAATTTTCAATCAACACAAAGTGACAATCGACCTCAATCTGCTTCAATGGATGTTAATCGGCGATATCTGACAAAGTTAGATGCAAACTCACTCAAATATATGAGAAATATTGAAATTCGACTTCAAATTAGGAAGATAGACTTTGAAAATTTTCAATCAACACAAAGTGACAGTCGACCTCAATTGGCTTCAGTAGATGTTAATCGACGATATCTGACAAAGTTAGATGCAAACTCTCTCAAATATATAAGAAATGTTGAAATTCGACTTCAAATTAGGAAGATAGACTTTAAAAATTTTCAATCAACACAAAGTGACAGTTGACCTCAATGGACTTCAATGGATGTTAATCGCCTATATCTGACAAAGTTAGATGCAAACTCACTCAAATATATGAGAAATGTTGAAATTCGACTTCAAATTAGGAAGATAGACTTTGAAAATTTTCAATCAACACAAAGTGACAGTCGACCTCAATGGGCTTCAGTGGATGTTAATCGGCGATATCTGACAAAGTTAGATGCGAACTCACTCAAATATATGAGAAATGTTGAAATTCGACTTCAAATTAGGAAGATAGACTTTGAAAATTTTCAATCAACACAAAGTGACAGTCGACCTCAATTGGCTTCAGTAGATGTTAATCGACGATATCTGACAAAGTTAGATGCAAACTCTCTCAAATATATAAGAAATGTTGAAATTCGACTTCAAATTAGGAAGATAGACTTTGAAAATTTTCAATCAACACAAAGTGACAGTCGACCTCAATTGGCTTCAGTAGATGTTAATCGACGATATCTGACAAAGTTAGATGCAAACTCTCTCAAATATATAAGAAATGTTGAAATTCGACTTCAAATTAGGAAGATAGACTTTGAAATTTTCAATCAACACAAAGTGACAGTAGACCTCAATGGGCTACAATGGAAGTTAATCGACGATATCTGACAAAAATAGATGCAAACACACTCAAACATATGAGAAATGTTGAAATTTGACTTCAAATTAGGGAGATAGACTTTAAAAATTTTCAATCAACACAAAGTGACAGTCGACCTCAATGGGCTTCAATGGATGTTAATCGCCTATATCTGACAAAGTTAGATGCAAACTCACTCAAATATATGAGAAATGTTGAAATTCGACTTCAAATTAGGAAGATAGACTTTGAAAATTTTCAATCAACACAAAGTGACAGTCGACCTCAATTGGCTTCAGTAGATGTTAATCGACGATATCTGACAAAGTTAGATGCAAACTCTCTCAAATATATGAGAAATGTTGAAATTCGACTTCAAATTAGGAAGATAGACTTTGAAATTTTCAATCAACACAAAGTGACAGTAGACCTCAATGGGCTACAATGGAAGTTAATCGACGATATCTGACAAAAATAGATGCAAACACACTCAAACATATGAGAAATGTTGAAATTTGACTTCAAATTAGGGAGATAGACTTTAAAAATTTTCAATCAACACAAAGTGACAATCGACCTCAATCTGCTTCAATGGATGTTAATCGGCGATATCTGACAAAGTTAGATGCAAACTCACTCAAATATATGAGAAATATTGAAATTCGACTTCAAATTAGGAAGATAGACTTTGAAAATTTTCAATCAACACAAAGTGACAGTCGACCTCAATTGGCTTCAGTAGATGTTAATCGACGATATCTGACAAAGTTAGATGCAAACTCTCTCAAATATATAAGAAATGTTGAAATTCGACTTCAAATTAGGAAGATAGACTTTAAAAATTTTCAATCAACACAAAGTGACAGTTGACCTCAATGGACTTCAATGGATGTTAATCGCCTATATCTGACAAAGTTAGATGCAAACTCACTCAAATATATGAGAAATGTTGAAATTCGACTTCAAATTAGGAAGATAGACTTTGAAAATTTTCAATCAACACAAAGTGACAGTCGACCTCAATGGGCTTCAGTGGATGTTAATCGGCGATATCTGACAAAGTTAGATGCGAACTCACTCAAATATATGAGAAATGTTGAAATTCGACTTCAAATTAGGAAGATAGACTTTGAAAATTTTCAATCAACACAAAGTGACAGTCGACCTCAATTGGCTTCAGTAGATGTTAATCGACGATATCTGACAAAGTTAGATGCAAACTCTCTCAAATATATAAGAAATGTTGAAATTCGACTTCAAATTAGGAAGATAGACTTTGAAAATTTTCAATCAACACAAAGTGACAGTCGACCTCAATTGGCTTCAGTAGATGTTAATCGACGATATCTGACAAAGTTAGATGCAAACTCTCTCAAATATATAAGAAATGTTGAAATTCGACTTCAAATTAGGAAGATAGACTTTGAAATTTTCAATCAACACAAAGTGACAGTAGACCTCAATGGGCTACAATGGAAGTTAATCGACGATATCTGACAAAAATAGATGCAAACACACTCAAACATATGAGAAATGTTGAAATTTGACTTCAAATTAGGGAGATAGACTTTAAAAATTTTCAATCAACACAAAGTGACAGTCGACCTCAATGGGCTTCAATGGATGTTAATCGCCTATATCTGACAAAGTTAGATGCAAACTCACTCAAATATATGAGAAATGTTGAAATTCGACTTCAAATTAGGAAGATAGACTTTGAAAATTTTCAATCAACACAAAGTGACAGTCGACCTCAATTGGCTTCAGTAGATGTTAATCGACGATATCTGACAAAGTTAGATGCAAACTCTCTCAAATATATAAGAAATGTTGAAATTCGACTTCAAATTAGGAAGATAGACTTTAAAAATTTTCAATCAACACAAAGTGACAGTTGACCTCAATGGACTTTAATGGATGTTAATCGCCTATATCTGACAAAGTTAGATGCAAACTCACTCAAATATATGAGAAATGTTGAAATTCGACTTCAAATTAGGAAGATAGACTTTGAAATTTCCAATCAACACAAAGTGACAGTAGACCTCAATGGGCTTCAATGGAAGTTAATCGACGATATCTGACAAAGATAGATGCAAACTCTCTCAAATATATAAGAAATGTTGAAATTCGACTTCAAATTAGGAAGATAGACTTTGAAATTTTCAATCAACACAAAGTGACAGTTGACCTCAATGGACCTCAATGGATGTTAATCGCGTATATCTGACAAAGTTAGATGCAAACACACTCAAATATATGAGAAATGTTGAAATTTGACTTCGAATTAGGGAGATAGACTTTAAAAATTCTCAATCAACACAAAGTGACAGTCGACCTCAATTGGCTTCAGTAGATGTTAATCGACGATATCTGACAAAGTTAGATGCAAACTCTCTCAAATATATAAGAAATGTTGAAATTTGACTTCAAATTAGGGAGATAGACTTTAAAAATTTTCAATCAACACAAAGTGACAGTCGACCTCAATGGGCTTCAATGGATGTTAATCGCCTATATCTGACAAAGTTAGATGCAAACTCACTCAAATATATGAGAAATGTTGAAATTCGACTTCAAATTAGGAAGATAGACTTTGAAAATTTTCAATCAACACAAATTGACAATCGACCTCAATGGGCTTCAGTGGATGTTAATCGACGATATCTGACAAAGTTAGATGCAAACTCTCTCAAATATATAAGAAATGTTGAAATTCGACTTCAAATTAGGAAGATAGACTTTGAAAATTTTCAATCAACACAAATTGACAGTTGACCTCAATGGACCTCAATGGATGTTAATCGCCTATATCTGACAAAGTTAGATGCAAACTCACTCAAATATATGAGAAATGTTGAAATTCGACTTCAAATTAGGAAGATAGACTTTGAAAATTTTCAATCAACACAAAGTGACAGTCGACCTCAATTGGCTTCAGTAGATGTTAATCGACGATATCTGACAAAGATAGATGCAAACTCTCTCAAATATATAAGAAATGTTGAAATTCGACTTCAAATTAGGAAGATAGACTTTGAAAATTTTCAATCAAAACAAATTGACAATCGACCTCAATGGGCTTCAATGGATGTTAATCGCCTATATCTGACAAAGTTAGATGCAAACTCACTCAAATATATAAGAAATGTTGAAATTCGACTTCAAATTAGGAAGATAGACTTTGAAAATTTTCAATCAAAACAAATTGACAATCGACCTCAATGGGCTTCAATGGATGTTAATCGCCTATATCTGACAAAGTTAGATGCAAACTCACTCAAATATATGAGAAATGTTGAAATTCGACTTCAAATTAGGAAGATAGACTTTGAAAATTTTCAATCAACACAAAGTGACAGTCGACCTCAATTGGCTTCAGTAGATGTTAATCGACGATATCTGACAAAGTTAGATGCAAACTCTCTCAAATATATAAGAAATGTTGAAATTCGACTTCAAATTAGGAAGATAGACTTTCAAATTTTCAATTAACACAAAGTGACAGTAGACCTCAATGGGCTTCAATGGAAGTTAATCGACGATATCTGACAAAGATAGATGCAAACTCTCTCAAATATATAAGAAATGATGAAATTCGACTTCAAATTAGGAATATAGACTTTGAAAATTTTCAATCAAAACAAATTGACAATCGACCTCAATGGGCTTCAATGGATGTTAATCGCCTATATCTGACAAAGTTAGATGCAAACTCACTCAAATATATGAGAAATGTTGAAATTCGACTTCAAATTAGGAAGATAGACTTTAAAAATTTTCAATCAACACAAAGTGACAGTTGACCTCAATGGACTTCAATGGATGTTAGTCGCCTATATCTGACAAAGTTAGATGCAAACTCACTCAAATATATGAGAAATGTTGAAATTCGACTTCAAATTAGGAAGATAGACTTTAAAAATTTTCAATCAACACAAAGTGACAGTCGACCTCAATTGGCTTCAGTAGATGTTAATCGACGATATCTGACAAAGATAGATGCAAACTCTCTCAAATATATAAGAAATGTTGAAATTCGACTTTAAATTAGGAAGATAGACTTTGAAAATTTTCAATCAAAACAAATTGACAATCGACCTCAATAGGCTTCAATGGATGTTAATCGCCTATATCTGACAAAGTTAGATGCAAACTCACTCAAATATATGAGAAATGTTGAAATTCGACTTCAAATTAGGAAGATAGACTTTGAAAATTTTCAATCAACACAAAGTGACAGTTGACCTCAATGGATGTTAATCGCGTATATCTGACAAAGTTAGATGCAAACACACTCAAATATATGAGAAATGTTGAAATTTGACTTCGAATTAGGGAGATAGACTTTAAAAATTTTCAATCAACACAAAGTGACAGTTGACCTCAATGGACTTCAATGGATGTTAATCGTCTATATCTGACAAAGTTAGATGCAAACTCACTCAAATATATGAGAAATGTTGAAATTCGACTTCAAATTAGGAAATAGACTTTGAAAATTTTCAATCAACACAAAGTGACAGTCGACCTCAATTGGCTTCAGTAGATGTTAATCGACGATATCTGACAAAGTTAGATGCAAACTCTCTCAAATATATAAGAAATGTTGAAATTCGACTTCAAATTAGGAAGATAGACTTTCAAATTTTCAATTAACACAAAGTGACAGTAGACCTCAATGGGCTTCAATGGAAGTTAATCGACGATATCTGACAAAGATAGATGCAAACTCTCTCAAATATATAAGAAATGATGAAATTCGACTTCAAATTAGGAATATAGACTTTGAAAATTTTCAATCAAAACAAATTTACAATCGACCTCAATGGGCTTCAATGGATGTTAATCGCCTATATCTGACAAAGTTAGATGCAAACTCACTCAAATATATGAGAAATGTTGAAATTCGACTTCAAATTAGGAAGATAGACTTTAAAAATTTTCAATCAACACAAAGTGACAGTCGACCTCAATTGGCATCAGTAGATGTTAATCGACGATATCTGACAAAGTTAGATGCGAACTCACTCAAATATATGAGAAATGTTGAAATTCGACTTCAAATTAGGAAGATAGACTTTGAAAATTTTCAATCAACACAAAGTGACAGTCGACCTCAATTGGCTTCAGTAGATGTTAATCGACGATATCTGACAAAGTTAGATGCAAACTCTCTCAAATATATAAGAAATGTTGAAATTCGACTTCAAATTAGGAAGATAGACTTTCAAATTTTCAATTAACACAAAGTGACAGTAGACCTCAATGGGCTTCAATGGAAGTTAATCGACGATATCTGACAAAGATAGATGCAAACTCTCTCAAATATATAAGAAATGATGAAATTCGACTTCAAATTAGGAAGATAGACTTTGAAAATTTTCAATCAACACAAATTGACAATCAACCTCAATGGGCTTCAATGGATGTTAATCGCCTATATATCTGACGAAGTTAGATGCAAACTCACTCAAATATATGAGAAATGTTGAAATTCGACTTCAAATTAGGAAGATAGACTTTGAAAATTTTCAATCAACACAAAGTGACAGTCGACCTCAATTGGCTTCAGTAGATGTTAATCGACGATATCTGACAAAGGTAGATGCAAACTCTCTCAAATATATAAGAAATGTTGAAATTCGACGTCAAATTAGGAAGATAGACTTTTAAATTTTCAATCAACACAAAGTGACAGTAGACCTCAATGGGCTTCAATGGATGTTAATCGACGATATCTGACAAAGATAGATGCAAACTCTCTCAAATATATAAGAAATGTTGAAATTCGACTTCAAATTAGGAAGATAGACTTTGAAAATTTTCAATCAACACAAATTGACAATCGACCTCAATGGGCTTCAATGGATGTTAATCGCCTATATCTGACAAAGTTAGATGCAAACTCACTCAAATATATAAGAAATGTTGAAATTCGACTTCAAATTAGGAAGATAGACTTTGAAAATTTTCAATCAACACAAATTGACAATCGACCTCAATGGGCTTCAATGGATGTTAATCGCCTTTATCTGACAAAGTTAGATGCCAACTCACTCAAATATATAAGAAATGTTGAAATTCGACTTCAAATTAGGAAGATAGACTTTGAAATTTTCAATCAACACAAAGTGTCAGTTGACCTCAATGGACTTCAATGGATGTTAATCGCGTATATCTGACAAAAATAGATGCAAACACACTCAAATATATGAGAAATGTTGAAATTTGACTTCAAATTAGGGAGATAGACTTTAAAAATTTTCAATCAACACAAAGTGACAGTCGACCTCAATGGGCTTCAATGGATGTTAATCGCCTATATCTGACAAAGTTAGATGAAAACTCACTCAAATATATGAGAAATGTTGAAATTCGACTTCAAATTAGGAAGATAGACTTTGAAAATTTTCAATCAACACAAAGTGACAGTCGACCTCAATGGGCTTCAGTGGATGTTAATCGCGTATATCTGACAAAGTTAGATGCAAACACACTCAAATATATGAGAAATGTTGAAATTCGACTTCAAATTAGGAAGATAGACTTTGAAATTTTCAATCAACACAAAGTGATAGTAGACCTCAATGGGCTTCAATGGAAGTTAATCGACGATATCTGACAAAAATAGATGCAAACACACTCAAATATATGAGAAATGTTGAAATTTGACTTCAAATTAGGGAGATAGACTTCAAAAATTTTCAATCAACACAAAGTGACAGTCGACCTCAATGGGCTTCAATGGATGTTAATCGCCTATATCTGACAAAGTTAGATGCAAACTCACTCAAATATATGAGAAATGTTGAAATTTGACTTCAAATTAGGGAGATAGACTTTAAAAATTTTCAATCAACACAAAGTGACAGTCGACCTCAATGGGCTTCAATGGATGTTAATCGCCTATATCTGACAAAGTTAGATGCAAACTCACTCAAATATATGAGAAATGTTGAAATTCGACTTCAAATTAGGAAGATAGACTTTGAAAATTTTCAATCAACACAAAGTGACAGTCGACCTCAATGGGCTTCAGTGGATGTTTATCGCCTATATCTGACAAAGTTAGATGCAAACTCACTCAAATATATAAGAAATGTTGAAATTCGACTTCAAATTAGGAAGATAGACTTTGAAATTTTCAATCAACACAAAGTGACAGTAGACCTCAATGGGCTTCAATGGATGTTAATCGCGTATATCTGACAAAGTTAGATGCAAACACACTCAAATATATGAGAAATGTTGAAATTCGACTTCAAATTAGGAAGATAGACTTTGAAATTTTCAATCAACACAAAGTGATAGTAGACCTCAATGGGCTTCAATGGAAGTTAATCGACGATATCTGACAAAAATAGATGCAAACACACTCAAATATATGAGAAATGTTGAAATTCGACTTCAAATTAGGAAGATAGACTTTGAAAATTTTCAATCAACACAAAGTGTCAGTTGACCTCAATGGACTTCAATGGATGTTAATCGCGTATATCTGACAAAAATAGATGCAAACACACTCAAATATATGAGAAATGTTGAAATTTGACTTCAAATTAGGGAGATAGACTTTAAAAATTTTCAATCAACACAAAGTGACAGTCGACCTCAATGGGCTTCAATGGATGTTAATCGCCTATATCTGACAAAGTTAGATGCAAACTCACTCAAATATATGAGAAATGTTGAAATTCGACTTCAAATTAGGAAGATAGACTTTGAAAATTTTCAATCAACACAAAGTGACAGTCGACCTCAATGGGCTTCAGTGGATGTTAATCGCGTATATCTGACAAAGTTAGATGCAAACACACTCAAATATATGAGAAATGTTGAAATTCGACTTCAAATTAGGAAGATAGACTTTGAAATTTTCAATCAACACAAAGTGATAGTAGACCTCAATGGGCTTCAATGGAAGTTAATCGACGATATCTGACAAAAATAGATGCAAACACATTCAAATATATGAGAAATGTTGAAATTTGACTTCAAATTAGGGAGATAGACTTTAAAAATTTTCAATCAACACAAAGTGACAGTCGACCTCAATGGGCTTCAATGGATGTTAATCGCCTATATCTGACAAAGTTAGATGCAAACTCACTCAAATATATGAGAAATGTTGAAATTTGACTTCAAATTAGGGAGATAGACTTTAAAAATTTTCAATCAACACAAAGTGACAGTCGACCTCAATGGGCTTCAATGGATGTTAATCGCCTATATCTGACAAAGTTAGATGCAAACTCACTCAAATATATGAGAAATGTTGAAATTCGACTTCAAATTAGGAAGATAGACTTTGAAAATTTTCAATCAACACAAAGTGACAGTCGACCTCAATGGGATTCAGTGGATGTTTATCGCCTATATCTGACAAAGTTAGATGCAAACTCACTCAAATATATAAGAAATGTTGAAATTCGACTTCAAATTAGGAAGATAGACTTTGAAATTTTCAATCAACACAAAGTGACAGTAGACCTCAATGGGCTTCAATGGAAGTTAATCGACGATATCTGACAAAGATATATGCAAACTCACTCAAATATATAAGAAATGTTGAAATTCGACTTCAAATTAGGAAGATAGACTTTGAAAATTTTCAATCAACACAAAGTGATAGTAGACCTCAATGGGCTTCAATGGAAGTTACTCGACGATATCTGACAAAAATAGATGCAAACACACTCAAATATATGAGAAATGTTGAAATTTGACTTCAAATTAGGGAGATAGACTTTAAAAATTTTCAATCAACACAAAGTGACAGTCGACCTCAATTGGCATCAGTAGATGTTAATCGACGATATCTGACAAAGTTAGATGCGAACTCACTCAAATATATGAGAAATGTTGAAATTCGACTTCAAATTAGGAAGATAGACTTTAAAAATTTTCAATCAACACAAAGTGACAGTCGACCTCAATTGGCATCAGTAGATGTTAATCGACGATATCTGACAAAGTTAGATGCGAACTCACTCAAATATATGAGAAATGTTGAAATTCGACTTCAAATTAGGAAGATAGACTTTGAAAATTTTCAATCAACACAAAGTGACAGTCGACCTCAATTGGCTTCAGTAGATGTTAATCGACGATATCTGACAAAGTTAGATGCAAACTCTCTCAAATATATAAGAAATGTTGAAATTCGACTTCAAATTAGGAAGATAGACTTTGAAAATTTTCAATCAACACAAATTGACAATCAACCTCAATGGGCTTCAATGGATGTTAATCGCCTATATATCTGACGAAGTTAGATGCAAACTCACTCAAATATATGAGAAATGTTGAAATTCGACTTCAAATTAGGAAGATAGACTTTGAAAATTTTCAATCAACACAAAGTGACAGTCGACCTCAATTGGCTTCAGTAGATGTTAATCGACGATATCTGACAAAGGTAGATGCAAACTCTCTCAAATATATAAGAAATGTTGAAATTCTACTTCAAATTAGGAAGATAGACTTTGAAAATTTTCAATCAACACAAATTGACATTCGACCTCAATGGGCTTCAATGGATGTTAATCGCCTATATCTGACAAAGTTAGATGCAAACTCACTCAAATATATGAGAAATGTTGAAATTCGACTTCAAATTAGGAAGATAGGCTTTGAAAATTCTCAATCAACACAAATTGACAATCGACCTCAATGGGCTTCAGTGGATGTTAATCGACGATATCTGACAAAGTTTGATGCAAACTCTCTCAAATATATGAGAAATGTTGAAATTCGACTTCAAATTAGGAAGATAGACTTTGAAAATTTTCAATCAACACAAAGTGACAGTCGACCTCAATTGGCTTCAGTAGATGTTAATCGACGATATCTGACAAAGGTAAATGCAAACTCTCTCAAATATATAAGAAATGTTGAAATTCGACTTCAAATTAGGAAGATAGACTTTGAAATTTTCAATCAACACAAAGTGACAGTAGACCTCAATGGGCTTCAATGGATGTTAATCGACGATATCTGACAAAGATAGATGCAAACTCTCTCAAATATATAAGAAATGTTGAAATTCGACTTCAAATTAGGAAGTTAGACTTTGAAAATTTTCAATCAACACAAATTGACAATCGACCTCAATGGGCTTCAATGGATGTTAATCGCCTATATCTGACAAAGTTAGATGCAAACTCACTCAAATATATAAGAAATGTTGAAATTCGACTTCAAATTAGGAAGATAGACTTTGAAAATTTTCAATCAACACAAATTGACAATCGACCTCAATGGGCTTCAATGGATGTTAATCGCCTATATCTGACAAAGTTAGATGCAAACTCACTCAAATATATGAGAAATGTTGAAATTCGACTTCAAATTAGGAAGATAGACTTTGAAAATTTTCAATCAACACAAAGTGACAGTCGACCTCAATGGGCTTCAGTGGATGTTAATCGCGTATATCTGACAAAGTTAGATGCAAACACACTCAAATATATGAGAAATGTTGAAATTCGACTTCAAATTAGGAAGATAGACTTTGAAATTTTCAATCAACACAAAGTGATAGTAGACCTCAATGGGCTTCAATGGAAGTTAATTGACGATATCTGACAAAAATAGATGCAAACACACTCAAATATATGAGAAATGTTGAAATTTGACTTCAAATTAGGGAGATAGACTTTAAAAATTTTCAATCAACACAAAGTGACAGTCGACCTCAATGGGCTTCAATGGATGTTAATCGCCTATATCTGACAAAGTTAGATGCAAACTCTCTCGAATATATGAGAAATGTTGAAATTTGACTTCAAATTAGGGAGATAGACTTTAAAAATTTTCAATCAACACAAAGTGACAGTCGACCTCAATGGGATTCAGTGGATGTTTATCGCCTATATCTGACAAAGTTAGATGCAAACTCACTCAAATATATAAGAAATGTTGAAATTCGACTTCAAATTAGGAAGATAGACTTTGAAATTTTCAATCAACACAAAGTGACAGTAGACCTCAATGGGCTTCAATGGAAGTTAATCGACGATATCTGACAAAGATATATGCAAACTCACTCAAATATATAAGAAATGTTGAAATTCGACTTCAAATTAGGAAGATAGACTTTGAAAATTTTCAATCAACACAAAGTGATAGTAGACCTCAATGGGCTTCAATGGAAGTTACTCGACGATATCTGACAAAAATAGATGCAAACACACTCAAATATATGAGAAATGTTGAAATTTGACTTCAAATTAGGGAGATAGACTTTAAAAATTTTCAATCAACACAAAGTGACAGTCGACCTCAATTGGCATCAGTAGATGTTAATCGACGATATCTGACAAAGTTAGATGCGAACTCACTCAAATATATGAGAAATGTTGAAATTCGACTTCAAATTAGGAAGATAGACTTTAAAAATTTTCAATCAACACAAAGTGACAGTCGACCTCAATTGGCATCAGTAGATGTTAATCGACGATATCTGACAAAGTTAGATGCGAACTCACTCAAATATATGAGAAATGTTGAAATTCGACTTCAAATTAGGAAGATAGACTTTGAAAATTTTCAATCAACACAAAGTGACAGTCGACCTCAATTGGCTTCAGTAGATGTTAATCGACGATATCTGACAAAGTTAGATGCAAACTCTCTCAAATATATAAGAAATGTTGAAATTCGACTTCAAATTAGGAAGATAGACTTTGAAAATTTTCAATCAACACAAATTGACAATCAACCTCAATGGGCTTCAATGGATGTTAATCGCCTATATATCTGACGAAGTTAGATGCAAACTCACTCAAATATATGAGAAATGTTGAAATTCGACTTCAAATTAGGAAGATAGACTTTGAAAATTTTCAATCAACACAAAGTGACAGTCGACCTCAATTGGCTTCAGTAGATGTTAATCGACGATATCTGACAAAGGTAGATGCAAACTCTCTCAAATATATAAGAAATGTTGAAATTCTACTTCAAATTAGGAAGATAGACTTTGAAAATTTTCAATCAACACAAATTGACATTCGACCTCAATGGGCTTCAATGGATGTTAATCGCCTATATCTGACAAAGTTAGATGCAAACTCACTCAAATATATGAGAAATGTTGAAATTCGACTTCAAATTAGGAAGATAGGCTTTGAAAATTCTCAATCAACACAAATTGACAATCGACCTCAATGGGCTTCAGTGGATGTTAATCGACGATATCTGACAAAGTTTGATGCAAACTCTCTCAAATATATGAGAAATGTTGAAATTCGACTTCAAATTAGGAAGATAGACTTTGAAAATTTTCAATCAACACAAAGTGACAGTCGACCTCAATTGGCTTCAGTAGATGTTAATCGACGATATCTGACAAAGGTAAATGCAAACTCTCTCAAATATATAAGAAATGTTGAAATTCGACTTCAAATTAGGAAGATAGACTTTGAAATTTTCAATCAACACAAAGTGACAGTAGACCTCAATGGGCTTCAATGGATGTTAATCGACGATATCTGACAAAGATAGATGCAAACTCTCTCAAATATATAAGAAATGTTGAAATTCGACTTCAAATTAGGAAGTTAGACTTTGAAAATTTTCAATCAACACAAATTGACAATCGACCTCAATGGGCTTCAATGGATGTTAATCGCCTATATCTGACAAAGTTAGATGCAAACTCACTCAAATATATAAGAAATGTTGAAATTCGACTTCAAATTAGGAAGATAGACTTTGAAAATTTTCAATCAACACAAATTGACAATCGACCTCAATGGGCTTCAATGGATGTTAATCGCCTATATCTGACAAAGTTAGATGCCAACTCACTCAAATATATAAGAAATGTTGAAATTCGACTTCAAATTAGGAAGATAGACTTTGAAATTTTCAATCAACACAAAGTGACAGTAGACCTCAATGGGCTTCAATGGAAGTTAATCGACGATATCTGACAAAGATATATGCAAACTCACTCAAATATATAAGAAATGTTGAAATTCGACTTCAAATTAGGAAGATAGACTTTGAAAATTTTCAATCAACACAAAGTGTCAGTTGACCTCAATGGACTTCAATGGATGTTAATCGCGTATATCTGACAAAAATAGATGCAAACACACTCAAATATATGAGAAATGTTGAAATTTGACTTCAAATTAGGGAGATAGACTTTAAAAATTTTCAATCAACACAAAGTGACAGTCGACCTCAATGGGCTTCAATGGATGTTAATCGCCTATATCTGACAAAGTTAGATGCAAACTCACTCAAATATATGAGAAATGTTGAAATTCGACTTCAAATTAGGAAGATAGACTTTGAAAATTTTCAATCAACACAAAGTGACAGTCGACCTCAATGGGCTTCAGTGGATGTTAATCGCGTATATCTGACAAAGTTAGATGCAAACACACTCAAATATATGAGAAATGTTGAAATTCGACTTCAAATTAGGAAGATAGACTTTGAAATTTTCAATCAACACAAAGTGATAGTAGACCTCAATGGGCTTCAATGGAAGTTAATTGACGATATCTGACAAAAATAGATGCAAACACACTCAAATATATGAGAAATGTTGAAATTTGACTTCAAATTAGGGAGATAGACTTTAAAAATTTTCAATCAACACAAAGTGACAGTCGACCTCAATGGGCTTCAATGGATGTTAATCGCCTATATCTGACAAAGTTAGATGCAAACTCTCTCGAATATATGAGAAATGTTGAAATTTGACTTCAAATTAGGGAGATAGACTTTAAAAATTTTCAATCAACACAAAGTGACAGTCGACCTCAATGGGCTTCAATGGATGTTAATCGCCTATATCTGACAAAGTTAGATGCAAACTCACTCAAATATATGAGAAATGTTGAAATTCGACTTCAAATTAGGAAGATAGACTTTGAAAATTTTCAATCAACACAAAGTGACAGTCGACCTCAATGGGCTTCAGTGGATGTTTATCGCCTATATCTGACAAAGTTAGATGCAAACTCACTCAAATATATAAGAAATGTTGAAATTCGACTTCAAATTAGGAAGATAGACTTTGAAATTTTCAATCAACACAAAGTGACAGTAGACCTCAATGGGCTTCAATGGATGTTAATCGCGTATATCTGACAAAGTTAGATGCAAACACACTCAAATATATGAGAAATGTTGAAATTCGACTTCAAATTAGGAAGATAGACTTTGAAATTTTCAATCAACACAAAGTGATAGTAGACCTCAATGGGCTTCAATGGAAGTTAATCGACGATATCTGACAAAAATAGATGCAAACACACTCAAATATATGAGAAATGTTGAAATTCGACTTCAAATTAGGAAGATAGACTTTGAAAATTTTCAATCAACACAAAGTGTCAGTTGACCTCAATGGACTTCAATGGATGTTAATCGCGTATATCTGACAAAAATAGATGCAAACACACTCAAATATATGAGAAATGTTGAAATTTGACTTCAAATTAGGGAGATAGACTTTGAAAATTTTCAATCAACACAAAGTGACAGTCGACCTCAATGGGCTTCAATGGATGTTAATCGCCTATATCTGACAAAGTTAGATGCAAACTCACTCAAATATATGAGAAATGTTGAAATTCGACTTCAAATTAGGAAGATAGACTTTGAAAATTTTCAATCAACACAAAGTGACAGTCGACCTCAATGGGCTTCAGTGGATGTTAATCGCGTATATCTGACAAAGTTAGATGCAAACACACTCAAATATATGAGAAATGTTGAAATTCGACTTCAAATTAGGAAGATAGACTTTGAAATTTTCAATCAACACAAAGTGATAGTAGACCTCAATGGGCTTCAATGGAAGTTAATCGACGATATCTGACAAAAATAGATGCAAACACACTCAAATATATGAGAAATGTTGAAATTTGACTTCAAATTAGGGAGATAGACTTTAAAAATTTTCAATCAACACAAAGTGACAGTCGACCTCAATGGGCTTCAATGGATGTTAATCGCCTATATCTGACAAAGTTAGATGCAAACTCACTCAAATATATGAGAAATGTTGAAATTTGACTTCAAATTAGGGAGATAGACTTTAAAAATTTTCAATCAACACAAAGTGACAGTCGACCTCAATGGGCTTCAATGGATGTTAATCGCCTATATCTGACAAAGTTAGATGCAAACTCACTCAAATATATGAGAAATGTTGAAATTCGACTTCAAATTAGGAAGATAGACTTTGAAAATTTTCAATCAACACAAAGTGACAGTCGACCTCAATGGGCTTCAGTGGATGTTTATCGCCTATATCTGACAAAGTTAGATGCAAACTCACTCAAATATATAAGAAATGTTGAAATTCGACTTCAAATTAGGAAGATAGACTTTGAAATTTCCAATCAACACAAAGTGACAGTAGACCTCAATGGGCTTCAATGGAAGTTAATCGACGATATCTGACAAAGATAGATGCAAACTCTCTCAAATATATAAGAAATGTTGAAATTCGACTTCAAATTAGGAAGATAGACTTTCAAAATTTTCAATCAAAACAAATTGACAATCGACCTCAATGGGCTTCAATGGATGTTAATCGCCTATATCTGACAAAGTTAGATGCAAACTCACTCAAATATATGAGAAATGTTGAAATTCGACTTCAAATTAGGAAGATAGACTTTAAAAATTTTCAATCAACACAAAGTGACAGTTGACCTCAATGGACTTCAATGGATGTTAATCGCCTATATCTGACAAAGTTAGATGCAAACTCACTCAAATATATGAGAAATGTTGAAATTCGACTTCAAATTAGGAAGATAGACTTTGAAAATTTTCAATCAACACAAAGTGACAGTCGACCTCAATGGGCTTCAGTGGATGTTAATCGACGATATCTGACAAAGTTAGATGCGAACTCACTCAAATATATGAGAAATGTTGAAATTCGACTTCAAATTAGGAAGATAGACTTTGAAAATTTTCAATCAACACAAAGTGACAGTCGACCTCAATTGGCTTCAGTAGATGTTAATCGACGATATCTGACAAAGGTAGATGCAAACTCTCTCAAATATATAAGAAATGTTGAAATTCGACTTCAAATTAGGAAGATAGACTTTGAAATTTTCAATCAACACAAAGTGACAGTAGACCTCAATGGGCTTCAATGGATGTTAATCGACGATATCTGACAAAGATAGATGCAAACTCTCTCAAATATATAAGAAATGTTGAAATTCGACTTCAAATTAGGAAGATAGACTTTGAAAATTTTCAATCAACACAAAGTGTCAGTTGACCTCAATGGACTTCAATGGATGTTAATCGCGTATATCTGACAAAAATAGATGCAAACACACTCAAATATATGAGAAATGTTGAAATTTGACTTCAAATTAGGGAGATAGACTTTAAAAATTTTCAATCAACACAAAGTGACAGTCGACCTCAATGGGCTTCAGTGGATGTTAATCGCGTATATCTGACAAAGTTAGATGCAAACACACTCAAATATATGAGAAATGTTGAAATTCGACTTCAAATAAGGAAGATAGATTTTGAAATTTTCAATCAACACAAAGTGATAGTAGACCTCAATGGGCTTCAATGGAAGTTAATCGACGATATCTGACAAAAATAGATGCAAACACACTCAAATATATGAGAAATGTTGAAATTTGACTTCAAATTAGGGAGATAGACTTTAAAAATTTTCAATCAACACAAAGTGACAGTCGACCTCAATGGGCTTCAATGGATGTTAATCGCCTATATCTGACAAAGTTAGATGCAAACTCACTTAAATATATGAGAAATGTTGAAATTCGACTTCAAATTAGGAAGATAGACTTTGAAAATTTTCAATCAACACAAAGTGACAGTCGACCTCAATGGGCTTCAGTGGATGTTTATCGCCTATATCTGACAAAGTTAGATGCAAACTCACTCAAATATATAAGAAATGTTGAAATTCGACTTCAAATTAGGAAGATAGACTTTGAAATTTTCAATCAACACAAAGTGACAGTAGACCTCAATGGGCTTCAATGGATGTTAATCGCGTATATCTGACAAAGTTAGATGCAAACACACTCAAATATATGAGAAATGTTGAAATTCGACTTCAAATTAGGAAGATAGACTTTGAAATTTTCAATCAACACAAAGTGATAGTAGACCTCAATGGGCTTCAATGGAAGTTAATCGACGATATCTGACAAAAATAGATGCAAACACACTCAAATATATGAGAAATGTTGAAATTCGACTTCAAATTAGGAAGATAGACTTTGAAAATTTTCAATCAACACAAAGTGTCAGTTGACCTCAATGGACTTCAATGGATGTTAATCGCGTATATCTGACAAAAATAGATGCAAACACACTCAAATATATGAGAAATGTTGAAATTTGACTTCAAATTAGGGAGATAGACTTTGAAAATTTTCAATCAACACAAAGTGACAGTCGACCTCAATGGGCTTCAATGGATGTTAATCGCCTATATCTGACAAAGTTAGATGCAAACTCACTCAAATATATGAGAAATGTTGAAATTCGACTTCAAATTAGGAAGATAGACTTTGAAAATTTTCAATCAACACAAAGTGACAGTCGACCTCAATGGGCTTCAGTGGATGTTAATCGCGTATATCTGACAAAGTTAGATGCAAACACACTCAAATATATGAGAAATGTTGAAATTCGACTTCAAATTAGGAAGATAGACTTTGAAATTTTCAATCAACACAAAGTGATAGTAGACCTCAATGGGCTTCAATGGAAGTTAATCGACGATATCTGACAAAAATAGATGCAAACACACTCAAATATATGAGAAATGTTGAAATTTGACTTCAAATTAGGGAGATAGACTTTAAAAATTTTCAATCAACACAAAGTGACAGTCGACCTCAATGGGCTTCAATGAATGTTAATCGCCTATATCTGACAAAGTTAGATGCAAACTCACTCAAATATATGAGAAATGTTGAAATTTGACTTCAAATTAGGGAGATAGACTTTAAAAATTTTCAATCAACACAAAGTGACAGTCGACCTCAATGGGCTTCAATGGATGTTAATCGCCTATATCTGACAAAGTTAGATGCAAACTCACTCAAATATATGAGAAATGTTGAAATTCGACTTCAAATTAGGAAGATAGACTTTGAAAATTTTCAATCAACACAAAGTGACAGTCGACCTCAATGGGCTTCAGTGGATGTTTATCGCCTATATCTGACAAAGTTAGATGCAAACTCACTCAAATATATAAGAAATGTTGAAATTCGACTTCAAATTAGGAAGATAGACTTTGAAATTTCCAATCAACACAAAGTGACAGTAGACCTCAATGGGCTTCAATGGAAGTTAATCGACGATATCTGACAAAGATAGATGCAAACTCTCTCAAATATATAAGAAATGTTGAAATTCGACTTCAAATTAGGAAGATAGACTTTCAAAATTTTCAATCAAAACAAATTGACAATCGACCTCAATGGGCTTCAATGGATGTTAATCGCCTATATCTGACAAAGTTAGATGCAAACTCACTCAAATATATGAGAAATGTTGAAATTCGACTTCAAATTAGGAAGATAGACTTTAAAAATTTTCAATCAACACAAAGTGACAGTTGACCTCAATGGACTTCAATGGATGTTAATCGCCTATATCTGACAAAGTTAGATGCAAACTCACTCAAATATATGAGAAATGTTGAAATTCGACTTCAAATTAGGAAGATAGACTTTGAAAATTTTCAATCAACACAAAGTGACAGTCGACCTCAATGGGCTTCAGTGGATGTTAATCGACGATATCTGACAAAGTTAGATGCGAACTCACTCAAATATATGAGAAATGTTGAAATTCGACTTCAAATTAGGAAGATAGACTTTGAAAATTTTCAATCAACACAAAGTGACAGTCGACCTCAATTGGCTTCAGTAGATGTTAATCGACGATATCTGACAAAGGTAGATGCAAACTCTCTCAAATATATAAGAAATGTTGAAATTCGACTTCAAATTAGGAAGATAGACTTTGAAATTTTCAATCAACACAAAGTGACAGTAGACCTCAATGGGCTTCAATGGATGTTAATCGACGATATCTGACAAAGATAGATGCAAACTCTCTCAAATATATAAGAAATGTTGAAATTCGGCTTCAAATTAGGAAGATAGACTTTGAAAATTTTCAATCAACACAAAGTGTCAGTTGACCTCAATGGACTTCAATGGATGTTAATCGCGTATATCTGACAAAAATAGATGCAAACACACTCAAATATATGAGAAATGTTGAAATTTGACTTCAAATTAGGGAGATAGACTTTAAAAATTTTCAATCAACACAAAGTGACAGTCGACCTCAATGGGCTTCAGTGGATGTTAATCGCGTATATCTGACAAAGTTAGATGCAAACACACTCAAATATATGAGAAATGTTGAAATTCGACTTCAAATTAGGAAGATAGATTTTGAAATTTTCAATCAACACAAAGTGATAGTAGACCTCAATGGGCTTCAATGGAAGTTAATCGACGATATCTGACAAAAATAGATGCAAACACACTCAAATATATGAGAAATGTTGAAATTTGACTTCAAATTAGGGAGATAGACTTTAAAAATTTTCAATCAACACAAAGTGACAGTCGACCTCAATGGGCTTCAATGGATGTTAATCGCCTATATCTGACAAAGTTAGATGCAAACTCACTTAAATATATGAGAAATGTTGAAATTTGACTTCAAATTAGGGAGATAGATTTTGAAATTTTCAATCAACACAAAGTGATAGTAGACCTCAATGGGCTTCAATGGAAGTTAATCGACGATATCTGACAAAAATAGATGCAAACACACTCAAATATATGAGAAATGTTGAAATTTGACTTCAAATTAGGGAGATAGACTTTAAAAATTTTCAATCAACACAAAGTGACAGTCGACCTCAATGGGCTTCAGTGGATGTTAATCGCGTATATCTGACAAAGTTAGATGCAAACACACTCAAATATATGAGAAATGTTGAAATTCGACTTCAAATTAGGAAGATAGATTTTGAAATTTTCAATCAACACAAAGTGATAGTAGACCTCAATGGGCTTCAATGGAAGTTAATCGACGATATCTGACAAAAATAGATGCAAACACACTCAAATATATGAGAAATGTTGAAATTTGACTTCAAATTAGGGAGATAGACTTTAAAAATTTTCAATCAACACAAAGTGACAGTCGACCTCAATGGGCTTCAATGGATGTTAATCGCCTATATCTGACAAAGTTAGATGCAAACTCACTCAAATATATGAGAAATGTTGAAATTCGACTTCAAATTAGGAAGATAGACTTTGAAAATTTTCAATCAACACAAAGTGACAGTCGACCTCAATGGGCTTCAGTGGATGTTTATCGCCTATATCTGACAAAGTTAGATGCAAACTCACTCAAATATATAAGAAATGTTGAAATTCGACTTCAAATTAGGAAGATAGACTTTGAAATTTTCAATCAACACAAAGTGACAGTAGACCTCAATGGGCTTCAATGGAAGATAATCGACGATATCTGACAAAGATATATGCAAACTCACTCAAATATATAAGAAATGTTGAAATTCGACTTCAAATTAGGAAGATAGACTTTGAAAATTTTCAATCAACACAAAGTGATAGTAGACCTCAATGGGCTTCAATGGAAGTTAATCGACGATATCTGACAAAAATAGATGCAAACACACTCAAATATATGAGAAATGTTGAAATTTGACTTCAAATTAGGGAGATAGACTTTAAAAATTTTCAATCAACACAAAGTGACAGTCGACCTCAATGGGCTTCAATGGATGTTAATCGCCTATATCTGACAAAGTTAGATGCAAACTCACTCAAATATATGAGAAATGTTGAAATTCGACTTCAAATTAGGAAGATAGACTTTGAAAATTTTCAATCAACACAAAGTGACAGTCGACCTCAATGGGCTTCAGTGGATGTTAATCGCGTATATCTGACAAAGTTAGATGCAAACACACTCAAATATATGAGAAATGTTGAAATTTGACTTCAAATTAGGGAGATAGACTTTAAAAATTTTCAATCAACACAAAGTGACAGTTGACCTCAATGGACTTCAATGGATGTTAATCGCCTATATCTGACAAAGTTAAATGCAAACTCACTCAAATATATGAGAAATGTTGAAATTCGACTTCAAATTAGGAAGATAGACTTTGAAATTTCCAATCAACACAAAGTGACAGTAGACCTCAATGGGCTTCAATGGAAGTTAATCGACGATATCTGACAAAGATAGATGCAAACTCTCTCAAATATATAAGAAATGTTGAAATTCGACTTCAAATTAGGAAGATAGACTTTGAAAATTTTCAATCAAAACAAATTGACAATCGACCTCAATGGGCTTCAATGGATGTTAATCGCCTATATTTGACAAAGTTAGATGCAAACTCACTCAAATATATGAGAAATGTTGAAATTCGACTTCAAATTAGGAAGATAGACTTTGAAAATTTTCAATCAACACAAAGTGACAGTTGACCTCAATGGACCTCAATGGATGTTAATCGCGTATATCTGACAAAGTTAGATGCAAACACACTCAAATATATGAAAAATGTTGAAATTTGACTTCGAATTAGGGAGATAGACTTTAAAAATTTTCAATCAACACAAAGTGACAGTTGACCTCAATGGACTTTAATGGATGTTAATCGCCTATATCTGACAAAGTTAGATGCAAACTCACTCAAATATATGAGAAATGTTGAAATTCGACTTCAAATTAGGAAGATAGACTTTGAAAATTTTCAATCAACACAAAGTGACAGTCGACCTCAATTGGCTTCAGTAGATGTTAATCGACGATATCTGACAAAGATAGATGCAAACTCTCTCAAATATATAAGAAATGTTGAAATTCGACTTCAAATTAGGAAGATAGACTTTGAAAATTTTCAATCAAAACAAATTGACAATCGACCTGAATGGGCTTCAATGGATGTTAATCGCCTATATCTGACAAAGTTAGATGCAAACTCACTCAAATATATGAGAAATGTTGAAATTCGACTTCAAATTAGGAAGATAGACTTTGAAAATTTTCAATCAACACAAAGTGACAGTTGACCTCAATGGACCTCAATGGATGTTAATCGCGTATATCTGACAAAGTTAGATGCAAACACACTCAAATATATGAGAAATGTTGAAATTTGACTTCGAATTAGGGAGATAGACTTTAAAAATTTTCAATCAACACAAAGTGACAGTTGACCTCAATGGACTTCAATGGATGTTAATCCCCTATATCTGACAAAGTTAGATGCAAACTCACTCAAATATATGAGAAATGTTGAAATTCGACTTCAAATTAGGAAGATAGACTTTGAAAATTTTCAATCAACACAAAGTGACAGTTGACCTCAATGGACCTCAATGGATGTTAATCGACGATATCTGACAAAGATAGATGCAAACTCTCTCAAATATATAAGAAATGTTGAAATTCGACTTCAAATTAGGAAGATAGACTTTGAAAATTTTCAATCAAAACAAATTGACAATCGACCTCAATGGGCTTCAATGGATGTTAATCGCCTATATCTG
Source organism: Diorhabda sublineata (assembly GCF_026230105.1). Taxonomy (NCBI): domain Eukaryota; kingdom Metazoa; phylum Arthropoda; class Insecta; order Coleoptera; family Chrysomelidae; genus Diorhabda; species Diorhabda sublineata. The sequence goes on along the minus strand of NC_079483.1, from coordinate 22,150,337 downwards.
ACAAAGTTAGATGCAAACTCACTCAAATATATGAGAAATGTTGAAATTCGACTTCAAATTAGGAAGATAGACTTTGAAAATTTTCAATCAACACAAAGTGACAGTTGACCTCAATGGACCTCAATGGATGTTAATCGCGTATATCTGACAAAGTTAGATGCAAACACACTCAAATATATGAAAAATGTTGAAATTTGACTTCGAATTAGGGAGATAGACTTTGAAAATTTTCAATCAACACAAAGTGACAGTTGACCTCAATGGACCTCAATGGATGTTAATCGCGTATATCTGACAAAGTTAGATGCAAACACACTCAAATATATGAGAAATGTTGAAATTCGACTTCAAATTAGGAAGATAGACTTTGAAATTTCCAATCAACACAAAGTGACAGTAGACCTCAATGGGCTTCAATGGAAGTTAATCGCGTATATCTGACAAAGTTAGATGCAAACTCACTCAAATATATGAGAAATGTTGAAATTCGACTTCAAATTAGGAAGATAGACTTTGAAAATTTTCAATCAACACAAAGTGACAGTTGACCTCAATGGACCTCAATGGATGTTAATCGCGTATATCTGACAAAGTTAGATGCAAACACACTCAAATATATGAGAAATGTTGAAATTCGACTTCAAATTAGGAAGATAGACTTTGAAATTTCCAATCAACACAAAGTGACAGTAGACCTCAATGGGCTTCAATGGAAGTTAATCGACGATATCTGACAAAGATAGATGCAAACTCTCTCAAATATATAAGAAATGTTGAAATTCGACTTCAAATTAGGAAGATAGACTTTGAAAATTTTCAATCAAAACAAATTGACAATCGACCTCAATGGGCTTCAATGGATGTTAATCGCCTATATCTGACAAAGTTAGATGCAAACTCACTCAAATATATGAGAAATGTTGAAATTCGACTTCAAATTAGGAAGTTAGACTTTGAAAATTTTCAATCAACACAAAGTGACAGTTGACCTCAATGGACCACAATGGATGTTAATCGCGTATATCTGACAAAGTTAGATGCAAACACACTCAAATATATGAAAAATGTTGAAATTTGACTTCGAATTAGGGAGATAGACTTTAAAAATTTTCAATCAACACAAAGTGACAGTTGACCTCAATGGACTTCAATGGATGTTAATCGCCTATATCTGACAAAGTTAGATGCAAACTCACTCAAATATATGAGAAATGTTGAAATTCGACTTCAAATTAGGAAGATAGACTTTGAAAATTTTCAATCAACACAAAGTGACAGTCGACCTCAATTGGCTTCAGTAGATGTTAATCGACGATATCTGACAAAGATAGATGCAAACTCTCTCAAATATATAAGAAATGTTGAAATTCGACTTCAAATTAGGAAGATAGACTTTGAAAATTTTCAATCAAAACAAATTGACAATCGACCTGAATGGGCTTCAATGGATGTTAATCGCCTATATCTGACAAAGTTAGATGCAAACTCACTCAAATATATGAGAAATGTTGAAATTCGACTTCAAATTAGGAAGATAGACTTTGAAAATTTTCAATCAACACAAAGTGACAGTTGACCTCAATGGACCTCAATGGATGTTAATCGCGTATATCTGACAAAGTTAGATGCAAACACACTCAAATATATGAGAAATGTTGAAATTTGACTTCGAATTAGGGAGATAGACTTTAAAAATTTTCAATCAACACAAAGTGACAGTTGACCTCAATGGACTTCAATGGATGTTAATCCCCTATATCTGACAAAGTTAGATGCAAACTCACTCAAATATATGAGAAATGTTGAAATTCGACTTCAAATTAGGAAGATAGACTTTGAAAATTTTCAATCAACACAAAGTGACAGTTGACCTCAATGGACCTCAATGGATGTTAATCGCGTATATCTGACAAAGTTAGATGCAAACACACTCAAATATATGAGAAATGTTGAAATTTGACTTCGAATTAGGGAGATAGACTTTAAAAATTTTCAATCAACACAAAGTGACAGTTGACCTCAATGGACTTCAATGGATGTTAGTCGCCTATATCTGACAAAGTTAGATGCAAACTCACTCAAATATATGAGAAATGTTGAAATTCGACTTCAAATTAGGAAGATAGACTTTAAAAATTTTCAATCAACACAAAGTGACAGTCGACCTCAATTGGCTTCAGTAGATGTTAATCGACGATATCTGACAAAGATAGATGCAAACTCTCTCAAATATATAAGAAATGTTGAAATTCGACTTCAAATTAGGAAGATAGACTTTGAAAATTTTCAATCAAAACAAATTGACAATCGACCTCAATGGGCTTCAATGGATGTTAATCGCCTATATCTGACAAAGTTAGATGCAAACTCACTCAAATATATGAGAAATGTTGAAATTCGACTTCAAATTAGGAAGATAGACTTTGAAAATTTTCAATCAACACAAAGTGACAGTTGACCTCAATGGACCTCAATGGATGTTAATCGCCTATATCTGACAAAGTTAGATGCAAACATACTCAAATATATGAGAAATGTTGAAATTTGACTTCGAATTAGGGAGATAGACTTTAAAAATTTTCAATCAACACAAAGTGACAGTTGACCTCAATGGACTTCAATGGATGTTAATCGCCTATATCTGACAAAGTTAGATGCAAACTCACTCAAATATATGAGAAATGTTGAAATTCGACTTCAAATTAGGAAGATAGACTTTGAAAATTTTCAATCAACACAAAGTGACAGTCGACCTCAATTGGCTTCAGTAGATGTTAATCGACGATATCTGACAAAGTTAGATGCAGACTCTCTCAAATATATAAGAAATGTTGAAATTCGACTTCAAATTAGGAAGATAGACTTTGAAAATTTTCAATCAACACAAAGTGACAGTTGACCTCAATGGACCTCAATGGATGTTAATCGCGTATATCTGACAAAGTTAGATGCAAACACACTCAAATATATGAAAAATGTTGAAATTTGACTTCGAATTAGGGAGATAGACTTTAAAAATTTTCAATCAACACAAAGTGACAGTTGACCTCAATGGACTTCAATGGATGTTAATCGCCTATATCTGACAAAGTTAGATGCAAACTCACTCAAATATATGAGAAATGTTGAAATTCGACTTCAAATTAGGAAGATAGACTTTGAAAATTTTCAATCAACACAAAGAGACAGTCGACCTCAATTGGCTTCAGTAGATGTTAATCGACGATATCTGACAAAGATAGATGCAAACTCTCTCAAATATATAAGAAATGTTGAAATTCGACTTCAAATTAGGAAGATAGACTTTGAAAATTTTCAATCAAAACAAATTGACAATCGACCTGAATGGGCTTCAATGGATGTTAATCGCCTATATCTGACAAAGTTAGATGCAAACTCACTCAAATATATGAGAAATGTTGAAATTCGACTTCAAATTAGGAAGATAGACTTTGAAAATTTTCAATCAACACAAAGTGACAGTTGACCTCAATGGACCTCAATGGATGTTAATCGCGTATATCTGACAAAGTTAGATGCAAACACACTCAAATATATGAGAAATGTTGAAATTTGACTTCGAATTAGGGAGATAGACTTTAAAAATTTTCAATCAACACAAAGTGACAGTTGACCTCAATGGACTTCAATGGATGTTAATCCCCTATATCTGACAAAGTTAGATGCAAACTCACTCAAATATATGAGAAATGTTGAAATTCGACTTCAAATTAGGAAGATAGACTTTGAAAATTTTCAATCAACACAAAGTGACAGTTGACCTCAATGGACCTCAATGGATGTTAATCGCGTATATCTGACAAAGTTAGATGCAAACACACTCAAATATATGAGAAATGTTGAAATTTGACTTCGAATTAGGGAGATAGACTTTAAAAATTTTTAATCAACACAAAGTGACAGTTGACCTCAATGGACTTCAATGGATGTTAGTCGCCTATATCTGACAAAGTTAGATGCAAACTCACTCAAATATATGAGAAATGTTGAAATTCGACTTCAAATTAGGAAGATAGACTTTAAAAATTTTCAATCAACACAAAGTGACAGTCGACCTCAATTGGCTTCAGTAGATGTTAATCGACGATATCTGACAAAGATAGATGCAAACTCTCTCAAATATATAAGAAATGTTGAAATTCGACTTCAAATTAGGAAGATAGACTTTGAAAATTTTCAATCAAAACAAATTGACAATCGACCTCAATGGGCTTCAATGGATGTTAATCGCCTATATCTGACAAAGTTAGATGCAAACTCACTCAAATATATGAGAAATGTTGAAATTCGACTTCAAATTAGGAAGATAGACTTTGAAAATTTTCAATCAACACAAAGTGACAGTTGACCTCAATGGACCTCAATGGATGTTAATCGCCTATATCTGACAAAGTTAGATGCAAACACACTCAAATATATGAGAAATGTTGAAATTTGACTTCGAATTAGGGAGATAGACTTTAAAAATTTTCAATCAACACAAAGTGACAGTTGACCTCAATGGACTTCAATGGATGTTAATCGCCTATATCTGACAAAGTTAGATGCAAACTCACTCAAATATATGAGAAATGTTGAAATTCGACTTCAAATTAGGAAGATAGACTTTGAAAATTTTCAATCAACACAAAGTGACAGTCGACCTCAATTGGCTTCAGTAGATGTTAATCGACGATATCTGACAAAGTTAGATGCAGACTCTCTCAAATATATAAGAAATGTTGAAATTCGACTTCAAATTAGGAAGATAGACTTTGAAATTTTCAATCAACACAAAGTGACAGGAGACCTCAATGGGCTTCAATGGATGTTAATCGACGATATCTGACAAAGATAGATGCAAACTCTCTCAAATATATAAGAAATGTTGAAATTCGACTTCAAATTAGGAAGATAGACTTTGAAAATTTTCAATCAACACAAATTGACAATCGACCTCAATGGGCTTCAATGGATGTTAATCGCCTATATCTGACAAAGTTAGATGCAAACTCACTCAAATATATAAGAAATGTTGAAATTCGACTTCAAATTAGGAAGATAGACTTTAAAAATTTTCAATCAACACAAAGTGACAGTCGACCTCAATTGGCATCAGTAGATGTTAATCGACGATATCTGACAAAGTTAGATGCGAACTCACTCAAATATATGAGAAATGTTGAAATTCGACTTCAAATTAGGAAGATAGACTTTGAAAATTTTCAATCAACACAAAGTGACAGTCGACCTCAATTGGCTTCAGTAGATGTTAATCGACGATATCTGACAAAGTTAGATGCAAACTCTCTCAAATATATAAGAAATGTTGAAATTCGACTTCAAATTAGGAAGATAGACTTTGAAAATTTTCAATCAACACAAATTGACAATCAACCTCAATGGGCTTCAATGGATGTTAATCGCCTATATCTGACGAAGTTAGATGCAAACTCACTCAAATATATGAGAAATGTTGAAATTCGACTTCAAATTAGGAAGATAGACTTTGAAAATTTTCAATCAACACAAAGTGACAGTCGACCTCAATTGGCTTCAGTAGATGTTAATCGACGATATCTGACAAAGGTAGATGCAAACTCTCTCAAATATATGAGAAATGTTGAAATTCGACTTCAAATTAGGAAGATAGACTTTGAAAATTTTCAATCAACACAAATTGACATTCGACCTCAATGGGCTTCAATGGATGTTAATCGCCTATATCTGACAAAGTTAGATGCAAACTCACTCAAATATATGAGAAATGTTGAAATTCGACTTCAAATTAGGAAGATAGACTTGGAAAATTTTCAATCAACACAAATTGACAATCGACCTCAATGGGCTTCAGTGGATGTTAATCGACGATATCTGACAAAGTTTGATGCAAACTCACTCAAATATATGAGAAATGTTGAAATTCGACTTCAAATTAGGAAGATAGACTTTGAAAATTTTCAATCAACACAAAGTGACAGTCGACCTCAATGGGCTTCAATGGAAGTTAATCGACGATATCTGACAAAGATAGATGCAAACTATCTCAAATATATAAGAAATGTTGGAATTCGACTTCAAATTAGGAAGATAGACTTTGAAAATTTTCAATCAACACAAATTGACAATCGACCTCAATGGGCTTCAGTGGATGTTAATCGACGATATCTGACAAAGTTTGATGCAAACTCTCTCAAATATATAAGAAATGTTGAAATTCGACTTCAAATTAGGAAGATAGACTTTAAAAATTTTCAATCAACACAAAGTGACAGTTGACCTCAATGGACTTCAATGGATGTTAATCGCCTATATCTGACAAAGTTAGATGCAAACTCACTCAAATATATGAGAAATGTTGAAATTCGACTTCAAATTAGGAAGATAGACTTTGAAAATTTTCAATCAACACAAAGTGACAGTCGACCTCAATGGGCTTCAGTGGATGTTAATCGACGATATCTGACAAAGTTTGATGCAAACTCTCTCAAATATATAAGAAATGTTGAAATTCGACTTCAAATTAGGAAGATAGACTTTAAAAATTTTCAATCAACACAAAGTGACAGTTGACCTCAATGGACTTCAATGGATGTTAATCGACGATATCTGACAAAGTTAGATGCAAACTCTCTCGAATATATGAGAAATGTTGAAATTCGACTTCAAATTAGGAAGATAGACTTTGAAAATTTTCAATCAACACAAATTGACAATCGACCTCAATGGGCTTCAGTGGATGTTAATCGACGATATCTGACAAAGTTAGATGCAAACACACTCAAATATATGAGAAATGTTGAAATTTGACTTCGAATTAGGGAGATAGACTTTAAAAATTTTCAATCAACACAAAGTGACAGTCGACCTCAATGGGCTTCAATGGAAGTTAATCGACGATATCTTACAAAGATAGATGCAAAGTCTCTCAAATATATAAGAAATGTTGAAATTTGACTTCAAATTAGGAAGATAGACTTTGAAATTTTCAATCAACACAAAGTGACAGTAGACCTCAATGGGCTTCAATGGAAGTTAATCGACGATATCTGACAAAGATAGATGCAAACTCTCTCAAATATATAAGAAATGTTGAAATTCGACTTCAAATTAGGAAGATAGACTTTGAAAATTTTCAATCAACACAAAGTGACAGTTGACCTCAATGGACTTCAATGGATGTTAATCGCCTATATCTGACAAAGTTAGATGCAAACTCACTCAAATATATGAGAAATGTTGAAATTCGACTTCAAATTAGGAAGATAGACTTTGAAAATTTTCAATCAACACAAAGTGACAGTCGACCTCAATGGGCTTCAGTGGATGTTAATCGACGATATCTGACAAAGTTTGATGCAAACTCTCTCAAATATATAAGAAATGTTGAAATTCGACTTCAAATTAGGAAGATAGACTTTAAAAATTTTCAATCAACACAAAGAGACAGTTGACCTCAATGGACTTCAATGGATGTTAATCGACGATATCTGACAAAGTTAGATGCAAACTCTCTCGAATATATGAGAAATGTTGAAATTCGACTTCAAATTAGGAAGATAGACTTTGAAAATTTTCAATCAACACAAATTGACAATCGACCTCAATGGGCTTCAGTGGATGTTAATCGACGATATCTGACAAAGTTAGATGCAAACACACTCAAATATATGAGAAATGTTGAAATTTGACTTCGAATTAGGGAGATAGACTTTAAAAATTTTCAATCAACACAAAGTGACAGTCGACCTCAATGGGCTTCAATGGAAGTTAATCGACGATATCTTACAAAGATAGATGCAAAGTCTCTCAAATATATAAGAAATGTTGAAATTTGACTTCAAATTAGGAAGATAGACTTTGAAAATTTTCAATCAACACAAATTGACAATCGACCTCAATGGGCTTCAATGGATGTTAATCGCCTATATCTGACAAAGTTAGATGCAAACTCACTCAAATATATAAGAAATGTTGAAATTCGACTTCAAATTAGGAAGATAGACTTTAAAAATTTTCAATCAACACAAAGTGACAGTCGACCTCAATGAGCTTCAATGGATGTTAATCGCCTATATCTGACAAAGTTAGATGCAAACTCACTCAAATATATAAGAAATGTTGAAATTCGACTTCAAATTAGGAAGATAGACTTTAAAAATTTTCAATCAACACAAAGTGACAGTCGACCTCAATTGGCATCAGTAGATGTTAATCGACGATATCTGACAAAGTTAGATGCGAACTCACTCAAATATATGAGAAATGTTGAAATTCGACTTCAAATTAGGAAGATAGACTTTGAAAATTTTCAATCAACACAAATTGACAATCGACCTCAATGGGCTTCAGTGGATGTTAATCGACGATATCTGACAAAGTTAGATGCAAACACACTCAAATATATGAGAAATGTTGAAATTTGACTTCGAATTAGGGAGATAGACTTTAAAAATTTTCAATCAACACAAAGTGACAGTCGACCTCAATGGGCTTCAATGGAAGTTAATCGACGATATCTTACAAAGATAGATGCAAAGTCTCTCAAATATATAAGAAATGTTGAAATTTGACTTCAAATTAGGAAGATAGACTTTGAAAATTTTCAATCAACACAAATTGACAATCGACCTCAATGGGCTTCAATGGATGTTAATCGACGATATCTGACAAAGATAGATGCAAACTCTCTCAAATATATAAGAAATGTTGAAATTCGACTTCAAATTAGGAAGATAGACTTTGAAAATTTTCAATCAACACAAATTGACAATCGACCTCAATGGGCTTCAATGGATGTTAATCGCCTATATCTGACAAAGTTAGATGCAAACTCACTCAAATATATAAGAAATGTTGAAATTCGACTTCAAATTAGGAAGATAGACTTTAAAAATTTTCAATCAACACAAAGTGACAGTCGACCTCAATTGGCATCAGTAGATGTTAATCGACGATATCTGACAAAGTTAGATGCGAACTCACTCAAATATATGAGAAATGTTGAAATTCGACTTCAAATTAGGAAGATAGACTTTGAAAATTTTCAATCAACACAAAGTGACAGTCGACCTCAATTGGCTTCAGTAGATGTTAATCGACGATATCTGACAAAGTTAGATGCAAACTCTCTCAAATATATAAGAAATGTTGAAATTCGACTTCAAATTAGGAAGATAGACTTTGAAAATTTTCAATCAACACAAATTGACAATCAACCTCAATGGGCTTCAATGGATGTTAATCGCCTATATCTGACGAAGTTAGATGCAAACTCACTCAAATATATGAGAAATGTTGAAATTCGACTTCAAATTAGGAAGATAGACTTTGAAAATTTTCAATCAACACAAAGTGACAGTCGACCTCAATTGGCTTCAATGGATGTTAATCGCCTATATCTGACGAAGTTAGATGCAAACTCTCTCAAATATATGAGAATTGTTGAAATTCGACTTCAAATTAGGAAGATAGACTTTGAAAATTTTCAATCAACACAAATTGACATTCGACCTCAATGGGCTTCAATGGATGTTAATCGCCTATATCTGACAAAGTTAGATGCAAACTCACTCAAATATATGAGAAATGTTGAAATTCGACTTCAAATTAGGAAGATAGACTTGGAAAATTTTCAATCAACACAAATTGACAATCGACCTCAATGGGCTTCAGTGGATGTTAATCGACGATATCTGACAAAGTTTGATGCAAACTCACTCAAATATATGAGAAATGTTGAAATTCGACTTCAAATTAGGAAGATAGACTTTGAAAATTTTCAATCAACACAAAGTGACAGTCGACCTCAATGGGCTTCAATGGAAGTTAATCGACGATATCTGACAAAGATAGATGCAAACTATCTCAAATATATAAGAAATGTTGAAATTCGACTTCAAATTAGGAAGATAGACTTTGAAAATTTTCAATCAACACAAATTGACAATCGACCTCAATGGGCTTCAGTGGATGTTAATCGACGATATCTGACAAAGTTTGATGCCAACTCTCTCAAATATATAAGAAATGTTGAAATTCGACTTCAAATTAGGAAGATAGACTTTAAAAATTTTCAATCAACACAAAGTGACAGTTGACCTCAATGGACTTCAATGGATGTTAATCGCCTATATCTGACAAAGTTAGATGCAAACTCACTCAAATATATGAGAAATGTTGAAATTCGACTTCAAATTAGGAAGATAGACTTTGAAAATTTTCAATCAACACAAAGTGACAGTCGACCTCAATGGGCTTCAGTGGATGTTAATCGACGATATCTGACAAAGTTTGATGCAAACTCTCTCAAATATATAAGAAATGTTGAAATTCGACTTCAAATTAGGAAGATAGACTTTAAAAATTTTCAATCAACACAAAGTGACAGTTGACCTCAATGGACTTCAATGGATGTTAATCGACGATATCTGACAAAGTTAGATGCAAACTCTCTCGAATATATGAGAAATGTTGAAATTCGACTTCAAATTAGGAAGATAGACTTTGAAAATTTTCAATCAACACAAATTGACAATCGACCTCAATGGGCTTCAGTGGATGTTAATCGACGATATCTGACAAAGTTAGATGCAAACACACTCAAATATATGAGAAATGTTGAAATTTGACTTCGAATTAGGGAGATAGACTTTAAAAATTTTCAATCAACACAAAGTGACAGTCGACCTCAATGGGCTTCAATGGAAGTTAATCGACGATATCTTACAAAGATAGATGCAAAGTCTCTCAAATATATAAGAAATGTTGAAATTTGACTTCAAATTAGGAAGATAGACTTTGAAATTTTCAATCAACACAAAGTGACAGTAGACCTCAATGGGCTTCAATGGAAGTTAATCGACGATATCTGACAAAGATAGATGCAAACTCTCTCAAATATATAAGAAATGTTGAAATTCGACTTCAAATTAGGAAGATAGACTTTGAAAATTTTCAATCAACACAAAGTGACAGTTGACCTCAATGGACTTCAATGGATGTTAATCGCCTATATCTGACAAAGTTAGATGCAAACTCACTCAAATATATGAGAAATGTTGAAATTCGACTTCAAATTAGAAAGATAGACTTTGAAAATTTTCAATCAACACAAAGTGACAGTCGACCTCAATGGGCTTCAGTGGATGTTAATCGACGATATCTGACAAAGTTTGATGCAAACTCTCTCAAATATATAAGAAATGTTGAAATTCGACTTCAAATTAGGAAGATAGACTTTAAAAATTTTCAATCAACACAAAGAGACAGTTGACCTCAATGGACTTCAATGGATGTTAATCGACGATATCTGACAAAGTTAGATGCAAACTCTCTCGAATATATGAGAAATGTTGAAATTCGACTTCAAATTAGGAAGATAGACTTTGAAAATTTTCAATCAACACAAATTGACAATCGACCTCAATGGGCTTCAGTGGATGTTAATCGACGATATCTGACAAAGTTAGATGCAAACACACTCAAATATATGAGAAATGTTGAAATTTGACTTCGAATTAGGGAGATAGACTTTAAAAATTTTCAATCAACACAAAGTGACAGTCGACCTCAATGGGCTTCAATGGAAGTTAATCGACGATATCTTACAAAGATAGATGCAAAGTCTCTCAAATATATAAGAAATGTTGAAATTTGACTTCAAATTAGGAAGATAGACTTTGAAATTTTCAATCAACACAAAGTGACAGTAGACCTCAATGGGCTTCAATGGAAGTTAATCGACGATATCTGACAAAGATAGATGCAAACTCTCTCAAATATATAAGAAATGTTGAAATTCGACTTCAAATTAGGAAGATAGACTTTGAAAATTTTCAATCAACACAAAGTGACAGTTGACCTCAATGGACTTCAATGGATGTAAATCGACGATATCTGACAAAGTTAGATGCAAACTCTCTCAAATATATAAGAAATGTTGAAATTCGACTTCAAATTAGGAAGATAGACTTTGAAATTTTCAATCAACACAAAGTGACAGTTGACCTCAATGGGCTTCAATGGAAGTTAATCGACGATATCTGACAAAGATAGATGCAAACTCTCTCAAATATATAAGAAATGTTGAAATTCGACTTCAAATTAGGAAGATAGACTTTGAAAATTTTCAATCAACACAAATTGACAATCGACCTCAATGGGCTTCAGTGGATGTTAATCGCCTATATCTGACAAAGTTAGATGCAAACTCTCTCAAATATATAAGAAATGTTGAAATTCGACTTCAAATTAGGAAGATAGACTTTAAAAATTTTCAATCAAAACAAAGTGACAGTTGACCTCAATGGACTTCAATGGATGTTAATCGACGATATCTGACAAAGTTAGATGCAAACTCTCTCGAATATATGAGAAATGTTGAAATTCGACTTCAAATTAGGAAGATAGACTTTGAAAATTTTCAATCAACAAAAATTGACAATCGACCTCAATGGGCTTCAGTGGATGTTAATCGACGATATCTGACAAAGTTTGATGCAAACTCTCTCAAATATATAAGAAATGTTGAAATTCGACTTCAAATTAGGAAGATAGACTTTAAAAATTTTCAATCAACACAAAGTGACAGTTGACCTCAATGGACTTCAATGGATGTTAATCGCCTATATCTGACAAAGTTAGATGCAAACTCACTCAAATATATGAGAAATGTTGAAATTCGACTTCAAATTAGGAAGATAGATTTTGAAAATTTTCAATCAACACAAAGTGACAGTCGAACTCAATGGGCTTCAGTGGATGTTAATCGACGATATCTGACAAAGTTTGATGCAAACTCTCTCAAATATATAAGAAATGTTGAAATTCGACTTCAAATTAGGAAGATAGACTTTAAAAATTTTCAATCAAAACAAAGTGACAGTTGACCTCAAGGGACTTCAATGGATGTTAATCGACGATATCTGACAAAGTTAGATGCAAACTCTCTCGAATATATGAGAAATGTTGAAATTCGACTTCAAATTAGGAAGATAGACTTTGAAAATTTTCAATCAACACAAATTGACAATCGACCTCAATGGGCTTCAATGGATGTTAATCGCCTATATCTGACAAAGTTAGATGCAAACTCACTCAAATATATAAGAAATGTTGAAATTCGACTTCAAATTAGGAAGATAGACTTTGAAAATTTTCAATCAACACAAAGTGTCAGTTGACCTCAATGGACTTCAATGGATGTTAATCGCGTATATCTGACAAAGTTAGATGCAAACACACTCAAATATATGAGAAATGTTGAAATTTGACTCCAAATTAGGGAGATAGACTTCAAAAATTTTCAATCAACACAAAGTGACAGTCGACCTCAATGGGCTTCAATGGATGTTAGTCGCCTATATCTGACAAAGTTAGATGCAAACTCACTCAAATATATAAGAAATGTTGAAATTCGACTTCAAATTAGGAAGATAGACTTTGAGAATTTTCAATCAACACAAAGTGACAGTAGACCTCAATGGGCTTCAATGGAAGTTAATCGACGATATCTGACAAAGATAGATGCAAACTCACTCAAATATATGAGAAATGTTGAAATTCGACTTCAAATTAGGAAGATAGACTTTGAAAATTTTCAATCAACACAAAGTGACAGTCGACCTCAATTAGCTTCAGTAGATGTTAATCGACGATATCTGACAAAGTTAGATGCAAACTCTCTCGAATATATAAGAAATGTTGAAATTCGACTTCAAATTAGGAAGATAGACTTTGAAAATTTTCAATCAACACAAAGTGACAGTTGACCTCAATGGACTTCAATGGATGTTAATCGACGATATCTGACAAAGTTAGATGCAAACTCTCTCAAATATATAAGAAATGTTGAAATTCGACTTCAAATTAGGAAGATAGACTTTGAAATTTTCAATCAACACAAAGTGACAGTAGACCTCAATGGGCTTCAATGGAAGTTAATCGACGATATCTGACAAAGATAGATGCAAACTCTCTCAAATATATAAGAAATGTTGAAATTCGACTTCAAATTAGGAAGATAGACTTTGAAAATTTTCAATCAACACAAATTGACAATCGACCTCAATGGGCTTCAGTGGATGTTAATCGCCTATATCTGACAAAGTTAGATGCAAACTCTCTCAAATATATAAGAAATGTTGAAATTCGACTTCAAATTAGGAAGATAGACTTTAAAAATTTTCAATCAAAACAAAGTGACAGTTGACCTCAATGAACTTCAATGGATGTTAATCGACGATATCTGACAAAGTTAGATGCAAACTCTCTCAAATATATAAGAAATGTTGAAATTCGACTTCAAATTAGGAAGATAGACTTTAAAAATTTTCAATCAACACAAAGTGACAGTTGACCTCAATGGACTTCAATGGATGTTAATCGCCTATATCTGACAAAGTTAGATGCAAACTCTCTCAAATATATAAGAAATGTTGAAATTCGACTTCAAATTAGGAGGATAGACTTTGAAAATTTTCAATCAACACAAATTGACAATCGACCTCAATGGGCTTCAGTGGATGTTAATCGACAATATCTGACAAAGTTTGATGCAAACTCTCTCAAATATATAAGAAATGTTGAAATTCGACTTCAAATTAGGAAGATAGACTTTAAAAATTTTCAATCAACACAAAGTGACAGTTGACCTCAATGGACTTCAATGGATGTTAATCGCCTATATCTGACAAAGTTAGATGCAAACTCACTCAAATATATGAGAAATGTTGAAATTCGACTTCAAATTAGGAAGATAGACTTTGAAAATTTTCAATCAACACAAAGTGACAGTCGACCTCAATGGGCTTCAGTGGATGTTAATCGACGACATCTGACAAAGTTTGATGCAAACTCTCTCAAATATATAAGAAATGTTGAAATTCGACTTCAAATTAGGAAGATATACTTTAAAAATTTTCAATCAAAACAAAGTGACAGTTGACCTCAATGGACTTCAATGGATGTTAATCGACGATATCTGACAAAGTTAGATGCAAACTCTCTCGAATATATGAGAAATGTTGAAATTCGACTTCAAATTAGGAAGATAGACTTTGAAAATTTTCAATCAACACAAATTGACAATCGACCTCAATGGGCTTCAGTGGATGTTAATCGACGATATCTGACAAAGTTAGATGCAAACACACTCAAATATATGAGAAATGTTGAAATTCGACTTCAAATTAGGAAGATAGACTTTGAAAATTTTCAATCAACACAAAGTGACAGTCGACCTCAATTAGCTTCAGTAGATGTTAATCGACGATATCTGACAAAGTTAGATGCAAACTCTCTCGAATATATGAGAAATGTTGAAATTCGACTTCAAATTAGGAAGATAGACTTTGAAAATTTTCAATCAACACAAATTGACAATCGACCTCAATGGGCTTCAATGGATGTTAATCGCCTATATCTGACAAAGTTAGATGCAAACTCACTCAAATATATAAGAAATGTTGAAATTCGACTTCAAATTAGGAAGATAGACTTTGAAAATTTTCAATCAACACAAAGTGTCAGTTGACCTCAATGGACTTCAATGGATGTTAATCGCGTATATCTGACAAAGTTAGATGCAAACACACTCAAATATATGAGAAATGTTGAAATTTGACTCCAAATTAGGGAGATAGACTTCAAAAATTTTCAATCAACACAAAGTGACAGTCGACCTCAATGGGCTTCAATGGATGTTAGTCGCCTATATCTGACAAAGTTAGATGCAAACTCACTCAAATATATAAGAAATGTTGAAATTCGACTTCAAATTAGGAAGATAGACTTTGAGAATTTTCAATCAACACAAAGTGACAGTTGACCTCAATGGACTTCAATGGATGTTAATCGCCTATATCTGACAAAGTTAGATGCAAACTCTCTCAAATATATAAGAAATGTTGAAATTCGACTTCAAATTAGGAGGATAGACTTTGAAAATTTTCAATCAACACAAATTGACAATCGACCTCAATGGGCTTCAGTGGATGTTAATCGACAATATCTGACAAAGTTTGATGCAAACTCTCTCAAATATATAAGAAATGTTGAAATTCGACTTCAAATTAGGAAGATAGACTTTAAAAATTTTCAATCAACACAAAGTGACAGTTGACCTCAATGGACTTCAATGGATGTTAATCGCCTATATCTGACAAAGTTAGATGCAAACTCACTCAAATATATGAGAAATGTTGAAATTCGACTTCAAATTAGGAAGATAGACTTTGAAAATTTTCAATCAACACAAAGTGACAGTCGACCTCAATGGGCTTCAGTGGATGTTAATCGACGACATCTGACAAAGTTTGATGCAAACTCTCTCAAATATATAAGAAATGTTGAAATTCGACTTCAAATTAGGAAGATATACTTTAAAAATTTTCAATCAAAACAAAGTGACAGTTGACCTCAATGGACTTCAATGGATGTTAATCGACGATATCTGACAAAGTTAGATGCAAACTCTCTCGAATATATGAGAAATGTTGAAATTCGACTTCAAATTAGGAAGATAGACTTTGAAAATTTTCAATCAACACAAATTGACAATCGACCTCAATGGGCTTCAGTGGATGTTAATCGACGATATCTGACAAAGTTAGATGCAAACACACTCAAATATATGAGAAATGTTGAAATTCGACTTCAAATTAGGAAGATAGACTTTGAAAATTTTCAATCAACACAAAGTGACAGTCGACCTCAATTAGCTTCAGTAGATGTTAATCGACGATATCTGACAAAGTTAGATGCAAACTCTCTCGAATATATGAGAAATGTTGAAATTCGACTTCAAATTAGGAAGATAGACTTTGAAAATTTTCAATCAACACAAATTGACAATCGACCTCAATGGGCTTCAATGGATGTTAATCGCCTATATCTGACAAAGTTAGATGCAAACTCACTCAAATATATAAGAAATGTTGAAATTCGACTTCAAATTAGGAAGATAGACTTTGAAAATTTTCAATCAACACAAAGTGTCAGTTGACCTCAATGGACTTCAATGGATGTTAATCGCGTATATCTGACAAAGTTAGATGCAAACACACTCAAATATATGAGAAATGTTGAAATTTGACTCCAAATTAGGGAGATAGACTTCAAAAATTTTCAATCAACACAAAGTGACAGTCGACCTCAATGGGCTTCAATGGATGTTAGTCGCCTATATCTGACAAAGTTAGATGCAAACTCACTCAAATATATAAGAAATGTTGAAATTCGACTTCAAATTAGGAAGATAGACTTTGAGAATTTTCAATCAACACAAAGTGACAGTAGACCTCAATGGGCTTCAATGGAAGTTAATCGACGATATCTGACAAAGATAGATGCAAACTCACTCAAATATATGAGAAATGTTGAAATTCGACTTCAAATTAGGAAGATAGACTTTGAAAATTTTCAATCAACACAAAGTGACAGTCGACCTCAATTAGCTTCAGTAGATGTTAATCGACGATATCTGACAAAGTTAGATGCAAACTCTCTCGAATATATAAGAAATGTTGAAATTCGACTTCAAATTAGGAAGATAGACTTTGAAAATTTTCAATCAACACAAAGTGACAGTTGACCTCAATGGACTTCAATGGATGTTAATCGACGATATCTGACAAAGTTAGATGCAAACTCTCTCAAATATATAAGAAATGTTGAAATTCGACTTCAAATTAGGAAGATAGACTTTGAAATTTTCAATCAACACAAAGTGACAGTAGACCTCAATGGGCTTCAATGGAAGTTAATCGACGATATCTGACAAAGATAGATGCAAACTCTCTCAAATATATAAGAAATGTTGAAATTCGACTTCAAATTAGGAAGATAGACTTTGAAAATTTTCAATCAACACAAATTGACAATCGACCTCAATGGGCTTCAGTGGATGTTAATCGCCTATATCTGACAAAGTTAGATGCAAACTCTCTCAAATATATAAGAAATGTTGAAATTCGACTTCAAATTAGGAAGATAGACTTTAAAAATTTTCAATCAAAACAAAGTGACAGTTGACCTCAATGAACTTCAATGGATGTTAATCGACGATATCTGACAAAGTTAGATGCAAACTCTCTCAAATATATAAGAAATGTTGAAATTCGACTTCAAATTAGGAAGATAGACTTTAAAAATTTTCAATCAACACAAAGTGACAGTTGACCTCAATGGACTTCAATGGATGTTAATCGCCTATATCTGACAAAGTTAGATGCAAACTCTCTCAAATATATAAGAAATGTTGAAATTCGACTTCAAATTAGGAGGATAGACTTTGAAAATTTTCAATCAACACAAATTGACAATCGACCTCAATGGGCTTCAGTGGATGTTAATCGACAATATCTGACAAAGTTTGATGCAAACTCTCTCAAATATATAAGAAATGTTGAAATTCGACTTCAAATTAGGAAGATAGACTTTAAAAATTTTCAATCAACACAAATTGACAATCGACCTCAATGGGCTTCAATGGATGTTAATCGCCTATATCTGACAAAGTTAGATGCAAACTCACTCAAATATATAAGAAATGTTGAAATTCGACTTCAAATTAGGAAGATAGACTTTGAAAATTTTCAATCAACACAAAGTGTCAGTTGACCTCAATGGACTTCAATGGATGTTAATCGCGTATATCTGACAAAGTTAGATGCAAACACACTCAAATATATGAGAAATGTTGAAATTTGACTCCAAATTAGGGAGATAGACTTCAAAAATTTTCAATCAACACAAAGTGACAGTCGACCTCAATGGGCTTCAATGGATGTTAGTCGCCTATATCTGACAAAGTTAGATGCAAACTCACTCAAATATATAAGAAATGTTGAAATTCGACTTCAAATTAGGAAGATAGACTTTGAGAATTTTCAATCAACACAAAGTGACAGTAGACCTCAATGGGCTTCAATGGAAGTTAATCGACGATATCTGACAAAGATAGATGCAAACTCACTCAAATATATGAGAAATGTTGAAATTCGACTTCAAATTAGGAAGATAGACTTTGAAAATTTTCAATCAACACAAAGTGACAGTCGACCTCAATTAGCTTCAGTAGATGTTAATCGACGATATCTGACAAAGTTAGATGCAAACTCTCTCGAATATATAAGAAATGTTGAAATTCGACTTCAAATTAGGAAGATAGACTTTGAAAATTTTCAATCAACACAAAGTGACAGTTGACCTCAATGGACTTCAATGGATGTTAATCGACGATATCTGACAAAGTTAGATGCAAACTCTCTCAAATATATAAGAAATGTTGAAATTCGACTTCAAATTAGGAAGATAGACTTTGAAATTTTCAATCAACACAAAGTGACAGTAGACCTCAATGGGCTTCAATGGAAGTTAATCGACGATATCTGACAAAGATAGATGCAAACTCTCTCAAATATATAAGAAATGTTGAAATTCGACTTCAAATTAGGAAGATAGACTTTGAAAATTTTCAATCAACACAAATTGACAATCGACCTCAATGGGCTTCAGTGGATGTTAATCGCCTATATCTGACAAAGTTAGATGCAAACTCTCTCAAATATATAAGAAATGTTGAAATTCGACTTCAAATTAGGAAGATAGACTTTAAAAATTTTCAATCAAAACAAAGTGACAGTTGACCTCAATGAACTTCAATGGATGTTAATCGACGATATCTGACAAAGTTAGATGCAAACTCTCTCAAATATATAAGAAATGTTGAAATTCGACTTCAAATTAGGAAGATAGACTTTAAAAATTTTCAATCAACACAAAGTGACAGTTGACCTCAATGGACTTCAATGGATGTTAATCGCCTATATCTGACAAAGTTAGATGCAAACTCTCTCAAATATATAAGAAATGTTGAAATTCGACTTCAAATTAGGAGGATAGACTTTGAAAATTTTCAATCAACACAAATTGACAATCGACCTCAATGGGCTTCAGTGGATGTTAATCGACAATATCTGACAAAGTTTGATGCAAACTCTCTCAAATATATAAGAAATGTTGAAATTCGACTTCAAATTAGGAAGATAGACTTTAAAAATTTTCAATCAACACAAAGTGACAGTTGACCTCAATGGACTTCAATGGATGTTAATCGCCTATATCTGACAAAGTTAGATGCAAACTCACTCAAATATATGAGAAATGTTGAAATTCGACTTCAAATTAGGAAGATAGACTTTGAAAATTTTCAATCAACACAAAGTGACAGTCGACCTCAATGGGCTTCAGTGGATGTTAATCGACGACATCTGACAAAGTTTGATGCAAACTCTCTCAAATATATAAGAAATGTTGAAATTCGACTTCAAATTAGGAAGATATACTTTAAAAATTTTCAATCAAAACAAAGTGACAGTTGACCTCAATGGACTTCAATGGATGTTAATCGACGATATCTGACAAAGTTAGATGCAAACTCTCTCGAATATATGAGAAATGTTGAAATTCGACTTCAAATTAGGAAGATAGACTTTGAAAATTTTCAATCAACACAAATTGACAATCGACCTCAATGGGCTTCAGTGGATGTTAATCGACGATATCTGACAAAGTTAGATGCAAACACACTCAAATATATGAGAAATGTTGAAATTCGACTTCAAATTAGGAAGATAGACTTTGAATATTTTCAATCAACACAAATTGACAATCGACCTCAATGGGCTTCAGTGGATGTTAATCGACGATATCTGACAAAGTTAGATGCAAACACACTCAAATATATGAGAAATGTTGAAATTTGACTTCGAATTAGGGAGATAGACTTTAAAAATTTTCAATCAACACAAAGTGACAGTCGACCTCAATGGGCTTCAATGGATGTTAATCGCCTATATCTGACAAAGTTAGATGCAAACTCACTCAAATATATGGGAAATGTTGAAATTCGACTTCAAATTAGGAAGATAGACTTTGAAAATTTTCAATCAACACAAAGTGACAGTCGACCTCAATTAGCTCCAGTAGATGTTAATCGACGATATCTGACAAAGTTAGATGCAAACTCTCTCGAATATATAAGAAATGTTGAAATTCGACTTCAAATTAGGAAGATAGACTTTGAAAATTTTCAATCAACACAAAGTGACAGTTGACCTCAATGGACTTCAATGGATGTTAATCGACGATATCTGACAAAGTTAGATGCAAACTCTCTCAAATATATAAGAAATGTTGAAATTCGACTTCAAATTAGGAAGATAGACTTTGAAATTTTCAATCAACACAAAGTGACAGTAGACCTCAATGGGCTCCAATGGAAGTTAATCGACGATATCTGACAAAGATAGATGCAAACTCTCTCAAATATATAAGAAATGTTGAAAGTCGACTTCAAATTAGGAAGATAGACTTTGAAAATTTTCAATCAACACAAATTGACAATCGACCTCAATGGGCTTCAGTGGATGTTAATCGCCTATATCTGACAAAGTTAGATGCAAACTCTCTCGAATATATGAGAAATGTTGAAATTCGACTTCAAATTAGGAAGATAGACTTTGAAAATTTTCAATCAACACAAATTGACAATCGACCTCAATGGGCTTCAGTGGATGTTAATCGACGATATCTGACAAAGTTTGATGCAAACTCTCTCAAATATATAAGAAATGTTGAAATTCGACTTCAAATTAGGAAGATAGACTTTAAAAATTTTCAATCAACACAAATTGACAATCGACCTCAATGGGCTTCAGTGGATGTTAATCGACGATATCTGACAAAGTTAGATGCAAACACACTCAAATATATGAGAAATGTTGAAATTTGACTTCGAATTAGGGAGATAGACTTTAAAAATTTTCAATCAACACAAAGTGACAGTCGACCTCAATGGGCTTCAATGGATGTTAATCGCCTATATCTGACAAAGTTAGATGCAAACTCACTCAAATATATGGGAAATGTTGAAATTCGACTTCAAATTAGGAAGATAGACTTTGAAAATTTTCAATCAACACAAAGTGACAGTCGACCTCAATTAGCTTCAGTAGATGTTAATCGACGATATCTGACAAAGTTAGATGCAAACTCTCTCGAATATATAAGAAATGTTGAAATTCGACTTCAAATTAGGAAGATAGACTTTGAAAATTTTCAATCAACACAAAGTGACAGTTGACCTCAATGGACTTCAATGGATGTTAATCGACGATATCTGACAAAGTTAGATGCAAACTCTCTCAAATATATAAGAAATGTTGAAATTCGACTTCAAATTAGGAAGATAGACTTTGAAATTTTCAATCAACACAAAGTGACAGTAGACCTCAATGGGCTCCAATGGAAGTTAATCGACGATATCTGACAAAGATAGATGCAAACTCTCTCAAATATATAAGAAATGTTGAAAGTAGACTTCAAATTAGGAAGATAGACTTTGAAAATTTTCAATCAACACAAATTGACAATCGACCTCAATGGGCTTCAGTGGATGTTAATCGCCTATATCTGACAAAGTTAGATGCAAACTCTCTCGAATATATGAGAAATGTTGAAATTCGACTTCAAATTAGGAAGATAGACTTTGAAAATTTTCAATCAACACAAATTGACAATCGACCTCAATGGGCTTCAGTGGATGTTAATCGACGATATCTGACAAAGTTTGATGCAAACTCTCTCAAATATATAAGAAATGTTGAAATTCGACTTCAAATTAGGAAGATAGACTTTAAAAATTTTCAATCAACACAAAGTGACAGTTGACCTCAATGGACTTCAATGGATGTTAATCGCCTATATCTGACAAAGTTAGATGCAAACTCACTCAAATATATGAGAAATGTTGAAATTCGACTTCAAATTAGGAAGATAGACTTTGAAAATTTTCAATCAACACAAAGTGACAGTCGACCTCAATGGGCTTCAGTGGATGTTAATCGACGATATCTGACAAAGTTAGATGCAAACACACTCAAATATATGAGAAATGTTGAAATTTGACTTCGAATTAGGGAGATAGACTTTAAAAATTTTCAATCAACACAAAGTGACAGTCGACCTCAATGGGCTTCAATGGATGTTAATCGCCTATATCTGACAAAGTTAGATGCAAACTCACTCAAATATATGGGAAATGTTGAAATTCGACTTCAAATTAGGAAGATAGACTTTAAAAATTTTCAATCAAAACAAAGTGACAGTTGACCTCAATGGACTTCAATGGATGTTAATCGACGATATCTGACAAAGTTAGATGCAAACTCTCTCGAATATATGAGAAATGTTGAAATTCGACTTCAAATTAGGAAGATAGACTTTGAAAATTTTCAATCAACACAAATTGACAATCGACCTCAATGGGCTTCAGTGGATGTTAATCGACGATATCTGACAAAGTTAGATGCAAACACACTCAAATATATGAGAAATGTTGAAATTTGACTTCGAATTAGGGAGATAGACTTTAAAAATTTTCAATCAACACAAAGTGACAGTCGACCTCAATGGGCTTCAATGGATGTTAATCGCCTATATCTGACAAAGTTAGATGCAAACTCACTCAAATATATGGGAAATGTTGAAATTCGACTTCAAATTAGGAAGATAGACTTTGAAAATTTTCAATCAACACAAATTGACAATCGACCTCAATGGGCTTCAATGGATGTTAATCGCCTATATCTGACAAAGTTAGATGCAAACTCACTCAAATATATGAGAAATGTTGAAATTCGACTTCAAATTAGGAAGATAGACTTTGAATATTTTCAATCAACACAAATTGACAATCGACCTCAATGGGCTTCAGTGGATGTTAATCGCCTATATCTGACAAAGTTAGATGCAAACTCACTCAAATATATAAGAAATGTTGAAATTCGACTTCAAATTAGGAAGATAGACTTTGAAATTTTCAATCAACACAAAGTGACAGTAGACCTCAATGGGCTTCAATGGAAGTTAATCGACGATATCTGACAAAGATAGATGCAAACTCACTCAAATATATAAGAAATGTTGAAATTCGACTTCAAATTAGGAAGATAGACTTTGAAAATTTTCAATCAACACAAAGTGTCAGTTGACCTCAATGGACTTCAATGGATGTTAATCGCGTATATCTGACAAAGTTAGATGCAAACACACTCAAATATATGAGAAATGTTGAAATTTGACTCCAAATTAGGGAGATAGACTTCAAAAATTTTCAATCAACACAAAGTGACAGTCGACCTCAATGGGCTTCAATGGATGTTAATCGCCTATATCTGACAAAGTTAGATGCAAACTCACTCAAATATATAAGAAATGTTGAAATTCGACTTCAAATTAGGAAGATAGACTTTGAAAATTTTCAATCAACACAAAGTGTCAGTTGACCTCAATGGACTTCAATGGATGTTAATCGCGTATATCTGACAAAGTAAGATGCAAACACACTCAAATATATGAGAAATGTTGAAATTCGACTTCAAATTAGGAAGATAGACTTTGAAAATTTTCAATCAACACAAAGTGACAGTAGACCTCAATGGGCTTCAATGGAAGTTAATCAACGATATCTGACAAAGATAGATGCAAACTCACTCAAATATATGAGAAATGTTGAAATTCGACTTCAAATTAGGAAGATAGACTTTGAAAATTTTCAATCAACACAAAGTGACAGTCGACCTCAATTAGCTTCAGTAGATGTTAATCGACGATATCTGACAAAGTTAGATGCAAACTCTCTCGAATATATAAGAAATGTTGAAATTCGACTTCAAATTAGGAAGATAGACTTTGAAAATTTTCAATCAACACAAAGTGACAGTTGACCTCAATGGACTTCAATGGATGTTAATCGACGATATCTGACAAAGATAGATGCAAACTCTCTCAAATATATAAGAAATGTTGAAATTCGACTTCAAATTAGGAAGATAGACTTTGAAATTTTCAATCAACACAAAGTGACAGTAGACCTCAATGGGCTTCAATGGAAGTTAATCGACGATATCTGACAAAGATAGATGCAAACTCTCTCAAATATATAAGAAATGTTGAAATTCGACTTCAAATTAGGAAGATAGACTTTGAAAATTTTCAATCAACACAAATTGACAATCGACCTCAATGGGCTTCAGTGGATGTTAATCGCCTATATCTGACAAAGTTAGATGCAAACTCTCTGAAATATATAGAAATGTTGAAATTCGACTTCAAATTAGGAAGATAGACTTTAAAAATTTTCAATCAAAACAAAGTGACAGTTGACCTCAATGAACTTCAATGGATGTTAATCGACGATATCTGACAAAGTTAGATGCAAACTCTCTCGAATATATGAGAAATGTTGAAATTCGACTTCAAATTAGGAAGATAGACTTTGAAAATTTTCAATCAACACAAAGTGACAGTCGACCTCAATGGGCTTCAGTGGATGTTAATCGACGATATCTGACAAAGTTTGATGCAAACTCTCTCAAATATATAAGAAATGTTGAAATTCGACTTCAAATTAGGAAGATAGACTTTAAAAATTTTCAATCAAAACAAAGTGACAGTTGACCTCAATGGACTTCAATGGATGTTAATCGACGATATCTGACAAAGTTAGATGCAAACTCTCTCGAATATATGAGAAATGTTGAAATTCGACTTCAAATTAGGAAGATAGACTTTGAAAATTTTCAATCAACACAAATTGACAATCGACCTCAATGGGCTTCAGTGGATGTTAATCGACGATATCTGACAAAGTTAGATGCAAACACACTCAAATATATGAGAAATGTTGAAATTTGACTTCGAATTAGGGAGATAGACTTTAAAAATTTTCAATCAACACAAAGTGACAGTCGACCTCAATGGGCTTCAATGGATGTTAATCGCCTATATCTGACAAAGTTAGATGCAAACTCACTCAAATATATGGGAAATGTTGAAATTCGACTTCAAATTAGGAAGATAGACTTTGAAAATTTTCAATCAACACAAATTGACAATCGACCTCAATGGGCTTCAATGGATGTTAATCGCCTATATCTGACAAAGTTAGATGCAAACTCACTCAAATATATGAGAAATGTTGAAATTCGACTTCAAATTAGGAAGATAGACTTTGAATATTTTCAATCAACACAAATTGACAATCGACCTCAATGGGCTTCAGTGGATGTTAATCGCCTATATCTGACAAAGTTAGATGCAAACTCACTCAAATATATAAGAAATGTTGAAATTCGACTTCAAATTAGGAAGATAGACTTTGAAATTTTCAATCAACACAAAGTGACAGTAGACCTCAATGGGCTTCAATGGAAGTTAATCGACGATATCTGACAAAGATAGATGCAAACTCACTCAAATATATAAGAAATGTTGAAATTCGACTTCAAATTAGGAAGATAGACTTTGAAAATTTTCAATCAACACAAAGTGACAGTAGACCTCAATGGACTTCAATGGATGTTAATCGCCTATATCTGACAAAGTTAGATGCAAACTCACTCAAATATATGAGAAATGTTGAAATTCGACTTCAAATTAGGAAGATAGACTTTGAAAATTTTCAATCAACACAAAGTGACAGTCGACCTCAATGGGCTTCAATGGAAGTTAATCGACGATATCTGACAAAGATAGATGCAAACTCACTCAAATATATAAGAAATGTTGAAATTCGACTTCAAATTAGGAAGATAGACTTTGAAAATTTTCAATCAACACAAAGTGTCAGTTGACCTCAATGGACTTCAATGGATGTTAATCGCGTATATCTGACAAAGTTAGATGCAAACACACTCAAATATATGAGAAATGTTGAAATTTGACTCCAAATTAGGGAGATAGACTTCAAAAATTTTCAATCAACACAAAGTGACAGTCGACCTCAATGGGCTTCAATGGATGTTAATCGCCTATATCTGACAAAGTTAGATGCAAACTCACTCAAATATATAAGAAATGTTGAAATTCGACTTCAAATTAGGAAGATAGACTTTGAAAATTTTCAATCAACACAAAGTGACAGTAGACCTCAATGGGCTTCAATGGAAGTTAATCGACGATATCTGACAAAGATAGATGCAAACTCACTCAAATATATGAGAAATGTTGAAATTCGACTTCAAATTAGGAAGATAGACTTTGAAAATTTTCAATCAACACAAAGTGACAGTCGACCTCAATTAGCTTCAGTAGATGTTAATCGACGATATCTGACAAAGTTAGATGCAAACTCTCTCGAATATATAAGAAATGTTGAAATTCGACTTCAAATTAGGAAGATAGACTTTGAAAATTTTCAATCAACACAAAGTGACAGTTGACCTCAATGGACTTCAATGGATGTTAATCGACGATATCTGACAAAGATAGATGCAAACTCTCTCAAATATATGAGAAATGTTGAAATTCGACTTCAAATTAGGAAGATAGACTTTGAAATTTTCAATCAACACAAAGTGACAGTAGACCTCAATGGGCTTCAATGGAAGTTAATCGACGATATCTGACAAAGATAGATGCAAACTCTCTCAAATATATAAGAAATGTTGAAATTCGACTTCAAATTAGGAAGATAGACTTTGAAAATTTTCAATCAACACAAATTGACAATCGACCTCAATGGGCTTCAGTGGATGTTAATCGCCTATATCTGACAAAGTTAGATGCAAACTCTCTCAAATATATAAGAAATGTTGAAATTCGACTTCAAATTAGGAAGATAGACTTTAAAAATTTTCAATCAAAACAAAGTGACAGTTGACCTCAATGAACTTCAATGGATGTTAATCGACGATATCTGACAAAGTTAGATGCAAACTCTCTCGAATATATGAGAAATGTTGAAATTCGACTTCAAATTAGGAGGATAGACTTTGAAAATTTTCAATCAACACAAATTGACAATCGACCTCAATGGGCTTCAGTGGATGTTAATCGACAATATCTGACAAAGTTTGATGCAAACTCTCTCAAATATATAAGAAATGTTGAAATTCGACTTCAAATTAGGAAGATAGACTTTAAAAATTTTCAATCAACACAAAGTGACAGTTGACCTCAATGGACTTCAATGGATGTTAATCGCCTATATCTGACAAAGTTAGATGCAAACTCACTCAAATATATGAGAAATGTTGAAATTCGACTTCAAATTAGGAAGATAGACTTTGAAAATTTTCAATCAACACAAAGTGACAGTCGACCTCAATGGGCTTCAGTGGATGTTAATCGACGACATCTGACAAAGTTTGATGCAAACTCTCTCAAATATATAAGAAATGTTGAAATTCGACTTCAAATTAGGAAGATATACTTTAAAAATTTTCAATCAAAACAAAGTGACAGTTGACCTCAATGGACTTCAATGGATGTTAATCGACGATATCTGACAAAGTTAGATGCAAACTCTCTCGAATATATGAGAAATGTTGAAATTCGACTTCAAATTAGGAAGATAGACTTTGAAAATTTTCAATCAACACAAATTGACAATCGACCTCAATGGGCTTCAGTGGATGTTAATCGACGATATCTGACAAAGTTAGATGCAAACACACTCAAATATATGAGAAATGTTGAAATTCGACTTCAAATTAGGAAGATAGACTTTGAATATTTTCAATCAACACAAATTGACAATCGACCTCAATGGGCTTCAGTGGATGTTAATCGACGATATCTGACAAAGTTAGATGCAAACACACTCAAATATATGAGAAATGTTGAAATTTGACTTCGAATTAGGGAGATAGACTTTAAAAATTTTCAATCAACACAAAGTGACAGTCGACCTCAATGGGCTTCAATGGATGTTAATCGCCTATATCTGACAAAGTTAGATGCAAACTCACTCAAATATATGGGAAATGTTGAAATTCGACTTCAAATTAGGAAGATAGACTTTGAAAATTTTCAATCAACACAAAGTGACAGTCGACCTCAATTAGCTTCAGTAGATGTTAATCGACGATATCTGACAAAGTTAGATGCAAACTCTCTCGAATATATAAGAAATGTTGAAATTCGACTTCAAATTAGGAAGATAGACTTTGAAAATTTTCAATCAACACAAAGTGACAGTTGACCTCAATGGACTTCAATGGATGTTAATCGACGATATCTGACAAAGTTAGATGCAAACTCTCTCAAATATATAAGAAATGTTGAAATTCGACTTCAAATTAGGAAGATAGACTTTGAAATTTTCAATCAACACAAAGTGACAGTAGACCTCAATGGGCTCCAATGGAAGTTAATCGACGATATCTGACAAAGATAGATGCAAACTCTCTCAAATATATAAGAAATGTTGAAAGTCGACTTCAAATTAGGAAGATAGACTTTGAAAATTTTCAATCAACACAAATTGACAATCGACCTCAATGGGCTTCAGTGGATGTTAATCGCCTATATCTGACAAAGTTAGATGCAAACTCTCTCGAATATATGAGAAATGTTGAAATTCGACTTCAAATTAGGAAGATAGACTTTGAAAATTTTCAATCAACACAAATTGACAATCGACCTCAATGGGCTTCAGTGGATGTTAATCGACGATATCTGACAAAGTTTGATGCAAACTCTCTCAAATATATAAGAAATGTTGAAATTCGACTTCAAATTAGGAAGATAGACTTTAAAAATTTTCAATCAACACAAAGTGACAGTTGACCTCAATGGACTTCAATGGATGTTAATCGACGATATCTGACAAAGTTAGATGCAAACTCTCTCGAATATATGAGAAATGTTGAAATTCGACTTCAAATTAGGAAGATAGACTTTGAAAATTTTCAATCAACACAAATTGACAATCGACCTCAATGGGCTTCAGTGGATGTTAATCGACGATATCTGACAAAGTTAGATGCAAACACACTCAAATATATGAGAAATGTTGAAATTTGACTTCGAATTAGGGAGATAGACTTTAAAAATTTTCAATCAACACAAAGTGACAGTCGACCTCAATGGGCTTCAATGGATGTTAATCGCCTATATCTGACAAAGTTAGATGCAAACTCACTCAAATATATGGGAAATGTTGAAATTCGACTTCAAATTAGGAAGATAGACTTTGAAAATTTTCAATCAACACAAATTGACAATCGACCTCAATGGGCTTCAATGGATGTTAATCGCCTATATCTGACAAAGTTAGATGCAAACTCACTCAAATATATGAGAAATGTTGAAATTCGACTTCAAATTAGGAAGATAGACTTTGAATATTTTCAATCAACACAAATTGACAATCGACCTCAATGGGCTTCAGTGGATGTTAATCGACGATATCTGACAAAGTTAGATGCAAACACACTCAAATATATGAGAAATGTTGAAATTTGACTTCGAATTAGGGAGATAGACTTTAAAAATTTTCAATCAACACAAAGTGACAGTCGACCTCAATGGGCTTCAATGGATGTTAATCGCCTATATCTGACAAAGTTAGATGCAAACTCACTCAAATATATGGGAAATGTTGAAATTCGACTTCAAATTAGGAAGATAGTCTTTGAAAATTTTCAATCAACACAAATTGACAATCGACCTCAATGGGCTTCAATGGATGTTAATCGCCTATATCTGACAAAGTTAGATGCAAACTCACTCAAATATATGAGAAATGGTGAAATTCGACTTCAAATTAGGAAGATAGACTTTGAATATTTTCAATCAACACAAATTGACAATCGACCTCAATGGGCTTCAGTGGATGTTAATCGACGATATCTGACAAAGTTAGATGCGAACTCACTCAAATATATGAGAAATGTTGAAATTTGACTTCAAATTAGGAAGATAGACTTTGAAAATTTTCAATCAACACAAATTGACAATCTACCTCAATGGGCTTCAATGGATGTTAATCGCCTATATCTGACAAAGTTAGATGCAAACTCACTCAAATATATAAGAAATGTTGAAATTCGACTTCAAATTAGGAAGATAGACTTTGAAAATTTTCAATCAACACAAAGTGACAGTCGACCTCAATTGGCTTCAGTAGATGTTAATCGACGATATCTGACAAAGTTAGATGCAAACTCTCTCAAATATATAAGAAATGTTGAAATTCGACTTCAAATTAGGAAGATAGACTTTGAAAATTTTCAATCAACACAAATTGACAATCGACCTCAATGGGCTTCAATGGATGTTAATCGCCTATATCTGACAAAGTTAGATGCAAACTCACTCAAATATATATGAAATGTTGAAATTCGACTTCAAATTAGGAAGATAGACTTTGAAAATTTTCAATCAACACAAATTGACAATCGACCTCAATGGGCTTCAATGGATGTTGATCGCCTATATCTGACAAAGTTAGATGCAAATTCACTCAAATATATGAGAAATAATGAAATTCGACTTCAAATTAGAAGGATAGACTTTAAAAATTTTCAATCAACACAAATTGTCAGTTGACCTCAATGGACTTCAATGGATGTTAATCGCGTATATCTGACAAAGTTAGATGCAAACACACTCAAATATATGAGAAATGTTGAAATTTGACTTCAAATTAGGGAGATAGACTTTAAAAATTTTCAATCAACACAAAGTGACAGTCGACCTCAATGGGCTTCAATGGATGTTAATCGCCTATATCTGACAAAGTTAGATGCAAACTCACTCAAATATATAAGAAATGTTGAAAGTCGACTTCAAATTAGGAAGATAGACTTTGAAAATTTCCAATCAACACAAATTGACAATCGACCTCAATGGGCTTCAGTGGATGTTAATCGCCTATATCTGACAAAGTTAGATGCAAACTCTCTCAAATATATAAGAAATGTTGAAATTCGACTTCAAATTAGGAAGATAGACTTTAAAAATTTTCAATCAACACAAAGTGACAGTTGACCTCAATGGACTTCAATGGATGTTAATCGACGATATCTGACAAAGTTAGATGCAAACTCTCTCGAATATATGAGAAATGTTGAAATTCGACTTCAAATTAGGAAGATAGACTTTGAAAATTTTCAATCAACACAAATTGACAATCGACCTCAATGGGCTTCAGTGGATGTTAATCGACGATATCTGACAAAGTTTGATGCAAACTCTCTCAAATATATAAGAAATGTTGAAATTCGACTTCAAATTAGGAAGATAGACTTTAAAAATTTTCAATCAACACAAAGTGACAGTTGACCTCAATGGACTTCAATGGATGTTAATCGACGATATCTGACAAAGTTAGATGCAAACTCTCTCGAATATATGAGAAATGTTGAAATTCGACTTCAAATTAGGAAGATAGACTTTGAAAATTTTCAATCAACACAAATTGACAATCGACCTCAATGGGCTTCAGTGGATGTTAATCGACGATATCTGACAAAGTTAGATGCAAACACACTCAAATATATGAGAAATGTTGAAATTTGACTTCGAATTAGGGAGATAGACTTTAAAAATTTTCAATCAACACAAAGTGACAGTCGACCTCAATGGGCTTCAATGGATGTTAATCGCCTATATCTGACAAAGTTAGATGCAAACTCACTCAAATATATGGGAAATGTTGAAATTCGACTTCAAATTAGGAAGATAGACTTTGAAAATTTTCAATCAACACAAATTGACAATCGACCTCAATGGGCTTCAATGGATGTTAATCGCCTATATCTGACAAAGTTAGATGCAAACTCACTCAAATATATGAGAAATGTTGAAATTCGACTTCAAATTAGGAAGATAGACTTTGAATATTTTCAATCAACACAAATTGACAATCGACCTCAATGGGCTTCAGTGGATGTTAATCGACGATATCTGACAAAGTTAGATGCAAACACACTCAAATATATGAGAAATGTTGAAATTTGACTTCGAATTAGGGAGATAGACTTTAAAAATTTTCAATCAACACAAAGTGACAGTCGACCTCAATGGGCTTCAATGGATGTTAATCGCCTATATCTGACAAAGTTAGATGCAAACTCACTCAAATATATGGGAAATGTTGAAATTCGACTTCAAATTAGGAAGATAGTCTTTGAAAATTTTCAATCAACACAAATTGACAATCGACCTCAATGGGCTTCAATGGATGTTAATCGCCTATATCTGACAAAGTTAGATGCAAACTCACTCAAATATATGAGAAATGGTGAAATTCGACTTCAAATTAGGAAGATAGACTTTGAATATTTTCAATCAACACAAATTGACAATCGACCTCAATGGGCTTCAGTGGATGTTAATCGACGATATCTGACAAAGTTAGATGCGAACTCACTCAAATATATGAGAAATGTTGAAATTCGACTTCAAATTAGGAAGATAGACTTTGAAAATTTTCAATCAACACAAATTGACAATCTACCTCAATGGGCTTCAATGGATGTTAATCGCCTATATCTGACAAAGTTAGATGCAAACTCACTCAAATATATAAGAAATGTTGAAATTCGACTTCAAATTAGGAAGATAGACTTTGAAAATTTTCAATCAACACAAAGTGACAGTCGACCTCAATTGGCTTCAGTAGATGTTAATCGACGATATCTGACAAAGTTAGATGCAAACTCTCTCAAATATATAAGAAATGTTGAAATTCGACTTCAAATTAGGAAGATAGACTTTGAAAATTTTCAATCAACACAAATTGACAATCGACCTCAATGGGCTTCAATGGATGTTAATCGCCTATATCTGACAAAGTTAGATGCAAACTCACTCAAATATATATGAAATGTTGAAATTCGACTTCAAATTAGGAAGATAGACTTTGAAAATTTTCAATCAACACAAATTGACAATCGACCTCAATGGGCTTCAATGGATGTTGATCGCCTATATCTGACAAAGTTAGATGCAAATTCACTCAAATATATGAGAAATAATGAAATTCGACTTCAAATTAGAAGGATAGACTTTAAAAATTTTCAATCAACACAAATTGTCAGTTGACCTCAATGGACTTCAATGGATGTTAATCGCGTATATCTGACAAAGTTAGATGCAAACACACTCAAATATATGAGAAATGTTGAAATTTGACTTCAAATTAGGGAGATAGTCTTTGAAAATTTTCAATCAACACAAAGTGACAGTCGACCTCAATGGGCTTCAATGGATGTTAATCGCCTATATCTGACAAAGTTAGATGCAAACTCACTCAAATATATAAGAAATGTTGAAATTCGACTTCAAATTAGGAAGATAGACTTTGAAAATTTTCAATCAACCCAAAGTGACAGTTGACCTCAATTGGCTTCAGTAAATGTTAATCGACGATATCTGACAAAGTTAGATGCAAACTCTCTCAAATATATAAGAAATGTTGAAATTCGACTTCAAATTAGGAAGATAGACTTTGAAATTTTCAATCAACACAAAGTGACAGTAGACCTCAATGGGCTTCAATGGAAGTTAATCGACGATATCTGACAAAGATAGATGCAAACTCTCTCAAATATATAAGAAATGTTGAAATTCGACTTCAAATTAGGAAGATAGACTTTGAAAATTTTCAATCAACACAAATTGACAATTGACCTCAATGGGCTTCAATGGATGTTAATCGCCTATATCTGACAAAGTTAGATGCAAACTCACTCAAATATATAAGAAATGTTGAAATTCGACTTCAAATTAGGAAGATAGACTTTGAAAATTTTCAATCAACACAAATTGACAATCGACCTCAATGGGCTTCAGTGGATGTTAATCGACGATATCTGACAAAGTTAGATGCAAACTCACTCAAATATATGAGAAATGTTGAAATTCGACTTCAAATTAGGAAGATAGACTTTAAAAATTTTCAATCAACACAAATTGTCAGTTGACCTCAATGGACTTCAATGGATGTTAATCGCGTATATCTGACAAAGTTAGATGCAAACACACTCAAATATATGAGAAATGTTGAAATTCGACTTCAAATTAGGGAGATAGACTTTAAAAATTTTCAATCAACACAAAGTGACAGTTGACCTCAATGGGCTTCAGTGGATGTTAATCGATGATATCTGACAAAGTTTGATGCAAACTCTCTCAAATATATAAGAAATGTTGAAATTCGACTTCAAATTAGGAAGATATACTTTGAAATTTTCAATCAACACAAAGTGACAGTTGACCTCAATGGACCTCAATGGATGTTAATCGCGTATATCTGACAAAGTTAGATGCAAACACACTCAAATATATGAGAAATGTTGAAATTTGACTTCAAATTAGGGAGATAGACTTTAAAAATTTTCAATCAACACAAAGTGACAGTCGACCTCAATGGGCTTCAATGGATGTTAATCGCCTATATCTGACAAAGTTAGATGCAAACTCACTCAAATATATGAGAAATGTTGAAATTCGACTTCAAATTAGGAAGAGAGACTTTGAAAATTTTCAATGAACACAAATTGACAATCGACCTCAATGGGCTTCAGTGGATGTTAATCGCCTATATCTGACAAAGTTAGATGCAAACTCTCTCAAATATATAAGAAATGTTGAAATTCGACTCCAAATTAGGAAGATAGACTTTAAAAATTTTCAATCAACACAAAGTGACAGTTGACCTCAATGGGCTTCAATGGATGTTAATCGCCTATATCTGACAAAGTTAGATGCAAACTCACTCAAATATATAAGAAATGTTGAAATTCGACTTCAAATTAGGAAGATAGACTTTGAAAATTTTCAATCAACCCAAAGTGACAGTTGACCTCAATTGGCTTCAGTAAATGTTAATCGACGATATCTGACAAAGTTAGATGCAAACTCTCTCAAATATATAAGAAATGTTGAAATTCGACTTCAAATTAGGAAGATAGACTTTGAAATTTTCAATCAACACAAAGTGACAGTAGACCTCAATGGGCTTCAATGGAAGTTAATCGACGATATCTGACAAAGATAGATGCAAACTCTCTCAAATATATAAGAAATGTTGAAATTCGACTTCAAATTAGGAAGATAGACTTTGAAAATTTTCAATCAACACAAATTGACAATTGACCTCAATGGGCTTCAATGGATGTTAATCGCCTATATCTGACAAAGTTAGATGCAAAATCACTCAAATATATAAGAAATGTTGAAATTCGACTTCAAATTAGGAAGATAGACTTTGAAAATTTTCAATCAACACAAATTGACAGTCGACCTCAATTAGCTTCAGTGGATGTTAATCGACGATATCTGACAAAGTTAGATGCAAACTCTCTCGAATATATAAGAAATGTTGAAATTCGACTTCAAATTAGGAAGATAGACTTTGAAAATTTTCAATCAACACAAATTGACAATCGACCTCAATGGGCTTCAATGGATGTTAATCGCCTATATCTGACAAATTTAGATGCAAACTCACTCAAATATATGAGAAATGTTGAAATTCGACTTCAAATTAGGAAGATAGACTTTAAAAATTTTCAATCAACACAAATTGACAATCGACCTCAATGCGCTTCAGTGGATGTTAATCGCCTATATCTGACAAATTTAGATGCAAACTCACTCAAATATATGAGAAATGTTGAAATTCGACTTCAAATTAGGAAGATAGACTTTGAAAATTTTCAATCAACACAAATTGACAATCGACCTCAATGGGCTTCAATGGATGTTAATCGCCTATATCTGACAAATTTAGATGCAAACTCACTC
The DNA here is from genome assembly GCF_026230105.1 of Diorhabda sublineata. NCBI lineage: Eukaryota > Metazoa > Arthropoda > Insecta > Coleoptera > Chrysomelidae > Diorhabda > Diorhabda sublineata. Next base: position 22,113,731 of record NC_079483.1, on the reverse strand, counting down.
AAATATATGAGAAATGTTGAAATTCGACTTCAAATTAGGAAGATAGACTTTGAAAATTTTCAATCAACACAAAGTGACAGTCGACCTCAATGGGCTTCAATGGATGTTAATCGCCTATATCTGACAAAGTTAGATGCAAACACACTCAAATATATGAGAAATGTTGAAATTCGACTTCAAATTAGGAAGATAGACTTTGAAAATTTTCAATCAACACAAATTGACAATCGACCTCAATGCGCTTCAGTGGATGTTAATCGACGATATCTGACAAAGTTAGATGCAAACTCACTCAAATATATGAGAAATGTTGAAATTCGACTTCAAATTAGGAAGATAGACTTTAAAAATTTTCAATCAACACAAATTGTCAGTTGACCTCAATGGACTTCAATGGATGTTAATCGCGTATATCTGACAAAATTAGATGCAAACACACTCAAATATATGAGAAATGTTGAAATTCGACTTCAAATTAGGGAGATAGACTTTAAAAATTTTCAATCAACACAAAGTGACAGTTGACCTCAATGGGCTTCAGTGGATGTTAATCGATGATATCTGACAAAGTTTGATGCAAACTCTCTCAAATATATAAGAAATGTTGAAATTCGACTTCAAATTAGGAAGATATACTTTGAAATTTTCAATCAACACAAAGTGACAGTTGACCTCAATGGACCTCAATGGATGTTAGTCGCGTATATCTGAAAAAGTTAGATGCAAACACACTCAAATATATGAGAAATGTTGAAATTTGACTTCAAATTAGGGAGATAGACTTTAAAAATTTTCAATCAACACAAAGTGACAGTCGACCTCAATGGGCTTCAATGGATGTTAATCGCCTATATCTGACAAAGTTAGATGCAAACTCACTCAAATATATGAGAAATGTTGAAATTCGACTTCAAATTAGGAAGAGAGACTTTGAAAATTTTCAATGAACACAAATTGACAATCGACCTCAATGGGCTTCAGTGGATGTTAATCGCCTATATCTGACAAAGTTAGATGCAAACTCTCTCAAATATATAAGAAATGTTGAAATTCGACTCCAAATTAGGAAGATAGACTTTAAAAATTTTCAATCAACACAAAGTGACAGTTGACCTCAATGGGCTTCAATGGATGTTAATCGCCTATATCTGACAAAGTTAGATGCAAACTCACTCAAATATATAAGAAATGTTGAAATTCGACTTCAAATTAGGAAGATAGACTTTGAAAATTTTCAATCAACCCAAAGTGACAGTTGACCTCAATTGGCTTCAGTAAATGTTAATCGACGATATCTGACAAAGTTAGATGCAAACTCTCTCAAATATATAAGAAATGTTGAAATTCGACTTCAAATTAGGAAGATAGACTTTGAAATTTTCAATCAACACAAAGTGACAGTAGACCTCAATGGGCTTCAATGGAAGTTAATCGACGATATCTGACAAAGATAGATGCAAACTCTCTCAAATATATAAGAAATGTTGAAATTCGACTTCAAATTAGGAAGATAGACTTTGAAAATTTTCAATCAACACAAATTGACAATTGACCTCAATGGGCTTCAATGGATGTTAATCGCCTATATCTGACAAAGTTAGATGCAAACTCACTCAAATATATAAGAAATGTTGAAATTCGACTTCAAATTAGGAAGATAGACTTTGAAAATTTTCAATCAACACAAATTGACAATCGACCTCAATGGGCTTCAGTGGATGTTAATCGACGATATCTGACAAAGTTAGATGCAAACTCACTCAAATATATGAGAAATGTTGAAATTCGACTTCAAATTAGGAAGATAGACTTTGAAAATTTTCAATCAACACAAAGTGACAGTCGACCTCAATTAGCTTCAGTAGATGTTAATCGACGATATCTGACAAAGTTAGATGCAAACTCTCTCGAATATATAAGAAATGTTGAAATTCGACTTCAAATTAGGAAGATAGACTTTGAAAATTTTCAATCAACACAAATTGACAATCGACCTCAATGGGCTTCAATGGATGTTAATCGCCTATATCTGACAAATTTAGATGCAAACTCACTCAAATATATGAGAAATGTTGAAATTCGACTTCAAATTAGGAAGATAGACTTTAAAAATTTTCAATCAACACAAAGTGACAGTCGACCTCAATGGGCTTCAATGGATGTTAATCGCCTATATCTGACAAAGTTAGATGCAAACTCACTCAAATATATAAGAAATGTTGAAATTCGACTTCAAATTAGGAAGATAGACTTTGAAAATTTTCAATCAACACAAATTGACAATCGACCTCAATGGGCTTCAGTGGATGTTAATCGACGATATCTGACAAAGTTAGATGCAAACACACTCAAATATATGAGAAATGTTGAAATTCGACTTCAAATTAGGAAGATAGACTTTAAAAATTTTCAATCAACACAAATTGTCAGTTGACCTCAATGGACTTCAATGGATGTTAATCGCGTATATCTGACAAAGTTAGATGCAAACACACTCAAATATATGAGAAATGTTGAAATTCGACTTCAAATTAGGGAGATAGACTTTAAAAATTTTCAATCAACACAAAGTGACAGTTGACCTCAATGGGCTTCAGTGGATGTTAATCGATGATATCTGACAAAGTTTGATGCAAACTCTCTCAAATATATAAGAAATGTTGAAATTCGACTTCAAATTAGGAAGATATACTTTGAAATTTTCAATCAACACAAAGTGACAGTTGATCTCAATGGACCTCAATGGATGTTAATCGCGTATATCTGACAAAGTTAGATGCAAACACACTCAAATATATGAGAAATGTTGAAATTTGACTTCAAATTAGGGAGATAGACTTTAAAAATTTTCAATCAACACAAAGTGACAGTCGACCTCAATGGGCTTCAATGGATGTTAATCGCCTATATCTGACAAAGTTAGATGCAAACTCACTCAAATATATGAGAAATGTTGAAATTCGACTTCAAATTAGGAAGAGAGACTTTGAAAATTTTCAATGAACACAAATTGACAATCGACCTCAATGGGCTTCAGTGGATGTTAATCGCCTATATCTGACAAAGTTAGATGCAAACTCTCTCAAATATATAAGAAATGTTGAAATTCGACTCCAAATTAGGAAGATAGACTTTAAAAATTTTCAATCAACACAAAGTGACAGTTGACCTCAATGGGCTTCAATGGATGTTAATCGCCTATATCTGACAAAGTTAGATGCAAACTCACTCAAATATATAAGAAATGTTGAAATTCGACTTCAAATTAGGAAGATAGACTTTGAAAATTTTCAATCAACCCAAAGTGACAGTTGACCTCAATTGGCTTCAGTAAATGTTAATCGACGATATCTGACAAAGTTAGATGCAAACTCTCTCAAATATATAAGAAATGTTGAAATTCGACTTCAAATTAGGAAGATAGACTTTGAAATTTTCAATCAACACAAAGTGACAGTAGACCTCAATGGGCTTCAATGGAAGTTAATCGACGATATCTGACAAAGATAGATGCAAACTCTCTCAAATATATAAGAAATGTTGAAATTCGACTTCAAATTAGGAAGATAGACTTTGAAAATTTTCAATCAACACAAATTGGCAATTGACCTCAATGGGCTTCAATGGATGTTAATCGCCTATATCTGACAAAGTTAGATGCAAACTCACTCAAATATATAAGAAATGTTGAAATTCGACTTCAAATTAGGAAGATAGACTTTGAAAATTTTCAATCAACACAAATTGACAATCGACCTCAATGGGCTTCAATGGATGTTAATCGACGATATCTGACAAAGTTAGATGCAAACTCACTCAAATATATGAGAAATGTTGAAATTCGACTTCAAATTAGGAAGATAGACTTTGAAAATTTTCAATCAACACAAAGTGACAGTCGACCTCAATTAGCTTCAGTAGATGTTAATCGACGATATCTGACAAAGTTAGATGCAAACTCTCTCGAATATATAAGAAATGTTGAAATTCGACTTCAAATTAGGAAGATAGACTTTGAAAATTTTCAATCAACACAAATTGACAATCGACCTCAATGGGCTTCAATGGATGTTAATCGCCTATATCTGACAAATTTAGATGCAAACTCACTCAAATATATGAGAAATGTTGAAATTCGACTTCAAATTAGGAAGATAGACTTTGAATATTTTCAATCAACACAAAGTGACAGTCGACCTCAATGGGCTTCAATGGATGTTAATCGCCTATATCTGACAAAGTTAGATGCAAACACACTCAAATATATGAGAAATGTTGAAATTCGACTTCAAATTAGGAAGATAGACTTTGAAAATTTTCAATCAACACAAATTGACAATCGACCTCAATGGGCTTCAGTGGATGTTAATCGCGTATATCTGACAAAGTTAGATGCAAACACACTCAAATATATGAGAAATGTTGAAATTCGACTTCAAATTAGGGAGATAGACTTTAAAAATTTTCAATCAACACAAAGTGACAGTTGACCTCAATGGGCTTCAGTGGATGTTAATCGATGATATCTGACAAAGTTTGATGCAAACTCTCTCAAATATATAAGAAATGTTGAAATTCGACTTCAAATTAGGAAGATATACTTTGAAATTTTCAATCAACACAAAGTGACAGTTGACCTCAATGGACCTCAATGGATGTTAGTCGCGTATATCTGACAAAGTTAGATGCAAACACACTCAAATATATGAGAAATGTTGAAATTTGACTTCAAATTAGGGAGATAGACTTTAAAAATTTTCAATCAACACAAAGTGACAGTCGACCTCAATGGGCTTCAATGGATGTTAATCGCCTATATCTGACAAAGTTAGATGCAAACTCACTCAAATATATGAGAAATGTTGAAATTCGACTTCAAATTAGGAAGAGAGACTTTGAAAATTTTCAATGAACACAAATTGACAATCGACCTCAATGGGCTTCAGTGGATGTTAATCGCCTATATCTGACAAAGTTAGATGCAAACTCTCTCAAATATATAAGAAATGTTGAAATTCGACTCCAAATTAGGAAGATAGACTTTAAAAATTTTCAATCAACACAAAGTGACAGTTGACCTCAATGGGCTTCAATGGATGTTAATCGCCTATATCTGACAAAGTTAGATGCAAACTCACTCAAATATATAAGAAATGTTGAAATTCGACTTCAAATTAGGAAGATAGACTTTGAAAATTTTCAATCAACCCAAAGTGACAGTTGACCTCAATTGGCTTCAGTAAATGTTAATCGACGATATCTGACAAAGTTAGATGCAAACTCTCTCAAATATATAAGAAATGTTGAAATTCGACTTCAAATTAGGAAGATAGACTTTGAAATTTTCAATCAACACAAAGTGACAGTAGACCTCAATGGGCTTCAATGGAAGTTAATCGACGATATCTGACAAAGATAGATGCAAACTCTCTCAAATATATAAGAAATGTTGAAATTCGACTTCAAATTAGGAAGATAGACTTTGAAAATTTTCAATCAACACAAATTGACAATTGACCTCAATGGGCTTCAATGGATGTTAATCGCCTATATCTGACAAAGTTAGATGCAAACTCACTCAAATATATAAGAAATGTTGAAATTCGACTTCAAATTAGGAAGATAGACTTTGAAAATTTTCAATCAACACAAATTGACAATCGACCTCAATGGGCTTCAGTGGATGTTAATCGACGATATCTGACAAAGTTAGATGCAAACTCACTCAAATATATGAGAAATGTTGAAATTCGACTTCAAATTAGGAAGATAGACTTTGAAAATTTTCAATCAACACAAAGTGACAGTCGACCTCAATTAGCTTCAGTAGATGTTAATCGACGATATCTGACAAAGTTAGATGCAAACTCTCTCGAATATATAAGAAATGTTGAAATTCGACTTCAAATTAGGAAGATAGACTTTGAAAATTTTCAATCAACACAAATTGACAATCGACCTCAATGGGCTTCAATGGATGTTAATCGCCTATATCTGACAAATTTAGATGCAAACTCACTCAAATATATGAGAAATGTTGAAATTCGACTTCAAATTAGGAAGATAGACTTTAAAAATTTTCAATCAACACAAAGTGACAGTCGACCTCAATGGGCTTCAATGGATGTTAATCGCCTATATCTGACAAAGTTAGATGCAATCTCACTCAAATATATGGGAAATGTTGAAATTCGACTTCAAATTAGGAAGATAGACTTTGAAAATTTTCAATCAACACAAATTGACAATCGACCTCAATGGGCTTCAATGGATGTTAATCGACGATATCTGACAAAGTTAGATGCAAACACACTCAAATATATGAGAAATGTTGAAATTTGACTTCGAATTAGGGAGATAGACTTTAAAAATTTTCAATCAACACAAAGTGACAGTCGACCTCAATGGGCTTCAATGGATGTTAATCGCCTATATCTGACAAAGTTAGATGCAAACTCTCTCAAATATATGGGAAATGTTGAAATTCGACTTCAAATTAGGAAGATAGACTGAAAATTTTCAATCAACACAAATTGACAATCGACCTCAATGGGCTTCAATGGATGTTAATCGCCTATATCTGACAAAGTTAGATGCAAACTCACTCAAATATATGAGAAATGTTGAAATTCGACTTCAAATTAGGAAGATAGACTTTGAATATTTTCAATCAACACAAATTGACAATCGACCTCAATGGGCTTCAGTGGATGTTAATCGACGATATCTGACAAAGTTAGATGCGAACTCACTCAAATATATGAGAAATGTTGAAATTCGACTTCAAATTAGGAAGATAGACTTTGAAAATTTTCAATCAACACAAATTGACAATCGACCTCAAAGGGCTTCAATGGATGTTAATCGCCTATATCTGACAAAGTTAGATGCAAACTCACTCAAATATATAAGAAATGTTGAAATTCGACTTCAAATTAGGAAGATAGACTTTGAAAATTTTCAATCAACACAAAGTGACAGTCGAACTCAATTGGCTTCAGTAGATGTTAATCGACGATATCTGACAAAGTTAGATGCAAACTCTCTCAAATATATAAGAAATGTTGAAATTCGACTTCAAATTAGGAAGATAGACTTTGAAAATTTTTAATCAACACAAATTGACAATCGACCTCAATGGGCTTCAATGGATGTTAATCGCCTATATCTGACAAAGTTAGATGCAAACTCATTCAAATATATAAGAAATGTTGAAATTCGACTTCAAATTAGGAAGATAGACTTTGAAAATTTTCAATGAACACAAATTGACAATCGACCTCAATGGGCTTCAGTGGATGTTAATCGCCTATATCTGACAAAGTTAGATGCAAACTCTCTCAAATATATAAGAAATGTTGAAATTCGACTCCAAATTAGGAAGATAGACTTTAAAAATTTTCAATCAACACAAAGTGACAGTTGACCTCAATGGGCTTCAATGGATGTTAATCGCCTATATCTGACAAAGTTAGATGCAAACTCACTCAAATATATAAGAAATGTTGAAATTCGACTTCAAATTAGGAAGATAGACTTTGAAAATTTTCAATCAACCCAAAGTGACAGTTGACCTCAATTGGCTTCAGTAAATGTTAATCGACGATATCTGACAAAGTTAGATGCAAACTCTCTCAAATATATAAGAAATGTTGAAATTCGACTTCAAATTAGGAAGATAGACTTTGAAATTTTCAATCAACACAAAGTGACAGTAGACCTCAATGGGCTTCAATGGAAGTTAATCGACGATATCTGACAAAGATAGATGCAAACTCTCTCAAATATATAAGAAATGTTGAAATTCGACTTCAAATTAGGAAGATAGACTTTGAAAATTTTCAATCAACACAAATTGACAATTGACCTCAATGGGCTTCAATGGATGTTAATCGCCTATATCTGACAAAGTTAGATGCAAACCCACTCAAATATATAAGAAATGTTGAAATTCGACTTCAAATTAGGAAGATAGACTTTGAAAATTTTCAATCAACACAAATTGACAATCGACCTCAATGGGCTTCAGTGGATGTTAATCGACGATATCTGACAAAGTTAGATGCAAACTCACTCAAATATATGAGAAATGTTGAAATTCGACTTCAAATTAGGAAGATAGACTTTGAAAATTTTCAATCAACACAAAGTGACAGTCGACCTCAATTAGCTTCAGTAGATGTTAATCGACGATATCTGACAAAGTTAGATGCAAACTCTCTCGAATATATAAGAAATGTTGAAATTCGACTTCAAATTAGGAAGATAGACTTTGAAAATTTTCAATCAACACAAATTGACAATCGACCTCAATGGGCTTCAATGGATGTTAATCGCCTATATCTGACAAATTTAGATGCAAACTCACTCAAATATATGAGAAATGTTGAAATTCGACTTCAAATTAGGAAGATAGACTTTGAAAATTTTCAATCAACACAAATTGACAATCGACCTCAATGGGCTTCAATGGATGTTAATCGACGATATCTGACAAAGTTAGATGCAAACTCACTCAAATATATGAGAAATGTTGAAATTCGACTTCAAATTAGGAAGATAGACTTTGAAAATTTTCAATCAACACAAAGTGACAGTCGACCTCAATTAGCTTCAGTAGATGTTAATCGACGATATCTGACAAAGTTAGATGCAAACTCTCTCGAATATATAAGAAATGTTGAAATTCGACTTCAAATTAGGAAGATAGACTTTGAAAATTTTCAATCAACACAAATTGACAATCGACCTCAATGGGCTCAATGGATGTTAATCGCCTATATCTGACAAATTTAGATGCAAACTCACTCAAATATATGAGAAATGTTGAAATTCGACTTCAAATTAGGAAGATAGACTTTGAATATTTTCAATCAACACAAAGTGACAGTCGACCTCAATGGGCTTCAATGGATGTTAATCGCCTATATCTGACAAAGTTAGATGCAAACACACTCAAATATATGAGAAATGTTGAAATTCGACTTCAAATTAGGAAGATAGACTTTGAAAATTTTCAATCAACACAAATTGACAATCGACCTCAATGGGCTTCAGTGGATGTTAATCGCGTATATCTGACAAAGTTAGATGCAAACACACTCAAATATATGAGAAATGTTGAAATTCGACTTCAAATTAGGGAGATAGACTTTAAAAATTTTCAATCAACACAAAGTGACAGTTGACCTCAATGGGCTTCAGTGGATGTTAATCGATGATATCTGACAAAGTTTGATGCAAACTCTCTCAAATATATAAGAAATGTTGAAATTCGACTTCAAATTAGGAAGATATACTTTGAAATTTTCAATCAACACAAAGTGACAGTTGACCTCAATGGACCTCAATGGATGTTAGTCGCGTATATCTGACAAAGTTAGATGCAAACACACTCAAATATATGAGAAATGTTGAAATTTGACTTCAAATTAGGGAGATAGACTTTAAAAATTTTCAATCAACACAAAGTGACAGTCGACCTCAATGGGCTTCAATGGATGTTAATCGCCTATATCTGACAAAGTTAGATGCAAACTCACTCAAATATATGAGAAATGTTGAAATTCGACTTCAAATTAGGAAGAGAGACTTTGAAAATTTTCAATGAACACAAATTGACAATCGACCTCAATGGGCTTCAGTGGATGTTAATCGCCTATATCTGACAAAGTTAGATGCAAACTCTCTCAAATATATAAGAAATGTTGAAATTCGACTCCAAATTAGGAAGATAGACTTTAAAAATTTTCAATCAACACAAAGTGACAGTTGACCTCAATGGGCTTCAATGGATGTTAATCGCCTATATCTGACAAAGTTAGATGCAAACTCACTCAAATATATAAGAAATGTTGAAATTCGACTTCAAATTAGGAAGATAGACTTTGAAAATTTTCAATCAACCCAAAGTGACAGTTGACCTCAATTGGCTTCAGTAAATGTTAATCGACGATATCTGACAAAGTTAGATGCAAACTCTCTCAAATATATAAGAAATGTTGAAATTCGACTTCAAATTAGGAAGATAGACTTTGAAATTTTCAATCAACACAAAGTGACAGTAGACCTCAATGGGCTTCAATGGAAGTTAATCGACGATATCTGACAAAGATAGATGCAAACTCTCTCAAATATATAAGAAATGTTGAAATTCGACTTCAAATTAGGAAGATAGACTTTGAAAATTTTCAATCAACACAAATTGACAATTGACCTCAATGGGCTTCAATGGATGTTAATCGCCTATATCTGACAAAGTTAGATGCAAACTCACTCAAATATATAAGAAATGTTGAAATTCGACTTCAAATTAGGAAGATAGACTTTGAAAATTTTCAATCAACACAAATTGACAATCGACCTCAATGGGCTTCAGTGGATGTTAATCGACGATATCTGACAAAGTTAGATGCAAACTCACTCAAATATATGAGAAATGTTGAAATTCGACTTCAAATTAGGAAGATAGACTTTGAAAATTTTCAATCAACACAAAGTGACAGTCGACCTCAATTAGCTTCAGTAGATGTTAATCGACGATATCTGACAAAGTTAGATGCAAACTCTCTCGAATATATAAGAAATGTTGAAATTCGACTTCAAATTAGGAAGATAGACTTTGAAAATTTTCAATCAACACAAATTGACAATCGACCTCAATGGGCTTCAATGGATGTTAATCGCCTATATCTGACAAATTTAGATGCAAACTCACTCAAATATATGAGAAATGTTGAAATTCGACTTCAAATTAGGAAGATAGACTTTAAAAATTTTCAATCAACACAAAGTGACAGTCGACCTCAATGGGCTTCAATGGATGTTAATCGCCTATATCTGACAAAGTTAGATGCAATCTCACTCAAATATATGGGAAATGTTGAAATTCGACTTCAAATTAGGAAGATAGACTTTGAAAATTTTCAATCAACACAAATTGACAATCGACCTCAATGGGCTTCAATGGATGTTAATCGACGATATCTGACAAAGTTAGATGCAAACACACTCAAATATATGAGAAATGTTGAAATTTGACTTCGAATTAGGGAGATAGACTTTAAAAATTTTCAATCAACACAAAGTGACAGTCGACCTCAATGGGCTTCAATGGATGTTAATCGCCTATATCTGACAAAGTTAGATGCAAACTCTCTCAAATATATGGGAAATGTTGAAATTCGACTTCAAATTAGGAAGATAGACTGAAAATTTTCAATCAACACAAATTGACAATCGACCTCAATGGGCTTCAATGGATGTTAATCGCCTATATCTGACAAAGTTAGATGCAAACTCACTCAAATATATGAGAAATGTTGAAATTCGACTTCAAATTAGGAAGATAGACTTTGAATATTTTCAATCAACACAAATTGACAATCGACCTCAATGGGCTTCAGTGGATGTTAATCGACGATATCTGACAAAGTTAGATGCGAACTCACTCAAATATATGAGAAATGTTGAAATTCGACTTCAAATTAGGAAGATAGACTTTGAAAATTTTCAATCAACACAAATTGACAATCGACCTCAAAGGGCTTCAATGGATGTTAATCGCCTATATCTGACAAAGTTAGATGCAAACTCACTCAAATATATAAGAAATGTTGAAATTCGACTTCAAATTAGGAAGATAGACTTTGAAAATTTTCAATCAACACAAAGTGACAGTCGAACTCAATTGGCTTCAGTAGATGTTAATCGACGATATCTGACAAAGTTAGATGCAAACTCTCTCAAATATATAAGAAATGTTGAAATTCGACTTCAAATTAGGAAGATAGACTTTGAAAATTTTTAATCAACACAAATTGACAATCGACCTCAATGGGCTTCAATGGATGTTAATCGCCTATATCTGACAAAGTTAGATGCAAACTCATTCAAATATATAAGAAATGTTGAAATTCGACTTCAAATTAGGAAGATAGACTTTGAAAATTTTCAATGAACACAAATTGACAATCGACCTCAATGGGCTTCAGTGGATGTTAATCGCCTATATCTGACAAAGTTAGATGCAAACTCTCTCAAATATATAAGAAATGTTGAAATTCGACTCCAAATTAGGAAGATAGACTTTAAAAATTTTCAATCAACACAAAGTGACAGTTGACCTCAATGGGCTTCAATGGATGTTAATCGCCTATATCTGACAAAGTTAGATGCAAACTCACTCAAATATATAAGAAATGTTGAAATTCGACTTCAAATTAGGAAGATAGACTTTGAAAATTTTCAATCAACCCAAAGTGACAGTTGACCTCAATTGGCTTCAGTAAATGTTAATCGACGATATCTGACAAAGTTAGATGCAAACTCTCTCAAATATATAAGAAATGTTGAAATTCGACTTCAAATTAGGAAGATAGACTTTGAAATTTTCAATCAACACAAAGTGACAGTAGACCTCAATGGGCTTCAATGGAAGTTAATCGACGATATCTGACAAAGATAGATGCAAACTCTCTCAAATATATAAGAAATGTTGAAATTCGACTTCAAATTAGGAAGATAGACTTTGAAAATTTTCAATCAACACAAATTGACAATTGACCTCAATGGGCTTCAATGGATGTTAATCGCCTATATCTGACAAAGTTAGATGCAAACCCACTCAAATATATAAGAAATGTTGAAATTCGACTTCAAATTAGGAAGATAGACTTTGAAAATTTTCAATCAACACAAATTGACAATCGACCTCAATGGGCTTCAGTGGATGTTAATCGACGATATCTGACAAAGTTAGATGCAAACTCACTCAAATATATGAGAAATGTTGAAATTCGACTTCAAATTAGGAAGATAGACTTTGAAAATTTTCAATCAACACAAAGTGACAGTCGACCTCAATTAGCTTCAGTAGATGTTAATCGACGATATCTGACAAAGTTAGATGCAAACTCTCTCGAATATATAAGAAATGTTGAAATTCGACTTCAAATTAGGAAGATAGACTTTGAAAATTTTCAATCAACACAAATTGACAATCGACCTCAATGGGCTTCAATGGATGTTAATCGCCTATATCTGACAAATTTAGATGCAAACTCACTCAAATATATGAGAAATGTTGAAATTCGACTTCAAATTAGGAAGATAGACTTTAAAAATTTTCAATCAACACAAAGTGACAGTCGACCTCAATGGGCTTCAATGGATGTTAATCGCCTATATCTGACAAAGTTAGATGCAAACTCACTCAAATATATAAGAAATGTTGAAATTCGACTTCAAATTAGGAAGATAGACTTTGAAAATTTTCAATCAACACAAATTGACAATCGACCTCAATGGGCTTCAGTGGATGTTAATCGACGATATCTGACAAAGTTAGATGCAAACACACTCAAATATATGAGAAATGTTGAAATTCGACTTCAAATTAGGAAGATAGACTTTAAAAATTTTCAATCAACACAAATTGTCAGTTGACCTCAATGGACTTCAATGGATGTTAATCGCGTATATCTGACAAAGTTAGATGCAAACACACTCAAATATATGAGAAATGTTGAAATTCGACTTCAAATTAGGGAGATAGACTTTAAAAATTTTCAATCAACACAAAGTGACAGTTGACCTCAATGGGCTTCAGTGGATGTTAATCGATGATATCTGACAAAGTTTGATGCAAACTCTCTCAAATATATAAGAAATGTTGAAATTCGACTTCAAATTAGGAAGATATACTTTGAAATTTTCAATCAACACAAAGTGACAGTTGATCTCAATGGACCTCAATGGATGTTAATCGCGTATATCTGACAAAGTTAGATGCAAACACACTCAAATATATGAGAAATGTTGAAATTTGACTTCAAATTAGGGAGATAGACTTTAAAAATTTTCAATCAACACAAAGTGACAGTCGACCTCAATGGGCTTCAATGGATGTTAATCGCCTATATCTGACAAAGTTAGATGCAAACTCACTCAAATATATGAGAAATGTTGAAATTCGACTTCAAATTAGGAAGAGAGACTTTGAAAATTTTCAATGAACACAAATTGACAATCGACCTCAATGGGCTTCAGTGGATGTTAATCGCCTATATCTGACAAAGTTAGATGCAAACTCTCTCAAATATATAAGAAATGTTGAAATTCGACTCCAAATTAGGAAGATAGACTTTAAAAATTTTCAATCAACACAAAGTGACAGTTGACCTCAATGGGCTTCAATGGATGTTAATCGCCTATATCTGACAAAGTTAGATGCAAACTCACTCAAATATATAAGAAATGTTGAAATTCGACTTCAAATTAGGAAGATAGACTTTGAAAATTTTCAATCAACCCAAAGTGACAGTTGACCTCAATTGGCTTCAGTAAATGTTAATCGACGATATCTGACAAAGTTAGATGCAAACTCTCTCAAATATATAAGAAATGTTGAAATTCGACTTCAAATTAGGAAGATAGACTTTGAAATTTTCAATCAACACAAAGTGACAGTAGACCTCAATGGGCTTCAATGGAAGTTAATCGACGATATCTGACAAAGATAGATGCAAACTCTCTCAAATATATAAGAAATGTTGAAATTCGACTTCAAATTAGGAAGATAGACTTTGAAAATTTTCAATCAACACAAATTGGCAATTGACCTCAATGGGCTTCAATGGATGTTAATCGCCTATATCTGACAAAGTTAGATGCAAACTCACTCAAATATATAAGAAATGTTGAAATTCGACTTCAAATTAGGAAGATAGACTTTGAAAATTTTCAATCAACACAAATTGACAATCGACCTCAATGGGCTTCAATGGATGTTAATCGACGATATCTGACAAAGTTAGATGCAAACTCACTCAAATATATGAGAAATGTTGAAATTCGACTTCAAATTAGGAAGATAGACTTTGAAAATTTTCAATCAACACAAAGTGACAGTCGACCTCAATTAGCTTCAGTAGATGTTAATCGACGATATCTGACAAAGTTAGATGCAAACTCTCTCGAATATATAAGAAATGTTGAAATTCGACTTCAAATTAGGAAGATAGACTTTGAAAATTTTCAATCAACACAAATTGACAATCGACCTCAATGGGCTTCAATGGATGTTAATCGCCTATATCTGACAAATTTAGATGCAAACTCACTCAAATATATGAGAAATGTTGAAATTCGACTTCAAATTAGGAAGATAGACTTTGAATATTTTCAATCAACACAAAGTGACAGTCGACCTCAATGGGCTTCAATGGATGTTAATCGCCTATATCTGACAAAGTTAGATGCAAACACACTCAAATATATGAGAAATGTTGAAATTCGACTTCAAATTAGGAAGATAGACTTTGAAAATTTTCAATCAACACAAATTGACAATCGACCTCAATGGGCTTCAGTGGATGTTAATCGCGTATATCTGACAAAGTTAGATGCAAACACACTCAAATATATGAGAAATGTTGAAATTCGACTTCAAATTAGGGAGATAGACTTTAAAAATTTTCAATCAACACAAAGTGACAGTTGACCTCAATGGGCTTCAGTGGATGTTAATCGATGATATCTGACAAAGTTTGATGCAAACTCTCTCAAATATATAAGAAATGTTGAAATTCGACTTCAAATTAGGAAGATATACTTTGAAATTTTCAATCAACACAAAGTGACAGTTGACCTCAATGGACCTCAATGGATGTTAGTCGCGTATATCTGACAAAGTTAGATGCAAACACACTCAAATATATGAGAAATGTTGAAATTTGACTTCAAATTAGGGAGATAGACTTTAAAAATTTTCAATCAACACAAAGTGACAGTCGACCTCAATGGGCTTCAATGGATGTTAATCGCCTATATCTGACAAAGTTAGATGCAAACTCACTCAAATATATGAGAAATGTTGAAATTCGACTTCAAATTAGGAAGAGAGACTTTGAAAATTTTCAATGAACACAAATTGACAATCGACCTCAATGGGCTTCAGTGGATGTTAATCGCCTATATCTGACAAAGTTAGATGCAAACTCTCTCAAATATATAAGAAATGTTGAAATTCGACTCCAAATTAGGAAGATAGACTTTAAAAATTTTCAATCAACACAAAGTGACAGTTGACCTCAATGGGCTTCAATGGATGTTAATCGCCTATATCTGACAAAGTTAGATGCAAACTCACTCAAATATATAAGAAATGTTGAAATTCGACTTCAAATTAGGAAGATAGACTTTGAAAATTTTCAATCAACCCAAAGTGACAGTTGACCTCAATTGGCTTCAGTAAATGTTAATCGACGATATCTGACAAAGTTAGATGCAAACTCTCTCAAATATATAAGAAATGTTGAAATTCGACTTCAAATTAGGAAGATAGACTTTGAAATTTTCAATCAACACAAAGTGACAGTAGACCTCAATGGGCTTCAATGGAAGTTAATCGACGATATCTGACAAAGATAGATGCAAACTCTCTCAAATATATAAGAAATGTTGAAATTCGACTTCAAATTAGGAAGATAGACTTTGAAAATTTTCAATCAACACAAATTGACAATTGACCTCAATGGGCTTCAATGGATGTTAATCGCCTATATCTGACAAAGTTAGATGCAAACTCACTCAAATATATAAGAAATGTTGAAATTCGACTTCAAATTAGGAAGATAGACTTTGAAAATTTTCAATCAACACAAATTGACAATCGACCTCAATGGGCTTCAGTGGATGTTAATCGACGATATCTGACAAAGTTAGATGCAAACTCACTCAAATATATGAGAAATGTTGAAATTCGACTTCAAATTAGGAAGATAGACTTTGAAAATTTTCAATCAACACAAAGTGACAGTCGACCTCAATTAGCTTCAGTAGATGTTAATCGACGATATCTGACAAAGTTAGATGCAAACTCTCTCGAATATATAAGAAATGTTGAAATTCGACTTCAAATTAGGAAGATAGACTTTGAAAATTTTCAATCAACACAAATTGACAATCGACCTCAATGGGCTTCAATGGATGTTAATCGCCTATATCTGACAAATTTAGATGCAAACTCACTCAAATATATGAGAAATGTTGAAATTCGACTTCAAATTAGGAAGATAGACTTTAAAAATTTTCAATCAACACAAAGTGACAGTCGACCTCAATGGGCTTCAATGGATGTTAATCGCCTATATCTGACAAAGTTAGATGCAATCTCACTCAAATATATGGGAAATGTTGAAATTCGACTTCAAATTAGGAAGATAGACTTTGAAAATTTTCAATCAACACAAATTGACAATCGACCTCAATGGGCTTCAATGGATGTTAATCGACGATATCTGACAAAGTTAGATGCAAACACACTCAAATATATGAGAAATGTTGAAATTTGACTTCGAATTAGGGAGATAGACTTTAAAAATTTTCAATCAACACAAAGTGACAGTCGACCTCAATGGGCTTCAATGGATGTTAATCGCCTATATCTGACAAAGTTAGATGCAAACTCTCTCAAATATATGGGAAATGTTGAAATTCGACTTCAAATTAGGAAGATAGACTGAAAATTTTCAATCAACACAAATTGACAATCGACCTCAATGGGCTTCAATGGATGTTAATCGCCTATATCTGACAAAGTTAGATGCAAACTCACTCAAATATATGAGAAATGTTGAAATTCGACTTCAAATTAGGAAGATAGACTTTGAATATTTTCAATCAACACAAATTGACAATCGACCTCAATGGGCTTCAGTGGATGTTAATCGACGATATCTGACAAAGTTAGATGCGAACTCACTCAAATATATGAGAAATGTTGAAATTCGACTTCAAATTAGGAAGATAGACTTTGAAAATTTTCAATCAACACAAATTGACAATCGACCTCAAAGGGCTTCAATGGATGTTAATCGCCTATATCTGACAAAGTTAGATGCAAACTCACTCAAATATATAAGAAATGTTGAAATTCGACTTCAAATTAGGAAGATAGACTTTGAAAATTTTCAATCAACACAAAGTGACAGTCGAACTCAATTGGCTTCAGTAGATGTTAATCGACGATATCTGACAAAGTTAGATGCAAACTCTCTCAAATATATAAGAAATGTTGAAATTCGACTTCAAATTAGGAAGATAGACTTTGAAAATTTTTAATCAACACAAATTGACAATCGACCTCAATGGGCTTCAATGGATGTTAATCGCCTATATCTGACAAAGTTAGATGCAAACTCATTCAAATATATAAGAAATGTTGAAATTCGACTTCAAATTAGGAAGATAGACTTTGAAAATTTTCAATCAACACAAATTGACAATCGACCTCAATGGGCTTCAATGGATGTTAATCGCCTATATCTGACAAAGTTAGATGCAAACTCACTCAAATATATGAGAAATGTTGAAATTCGACTTCAAATTAGGAAGATAGACTTTAAAAATTTTCAATCAACACAAAGTGTCAGTTGACCTCAATGGACTTCAATGGATGTTAATCGCGTATATCTGACAAAGTTAGATGCAAACACACTCAAATATATGAGAAATGTTGAAATTTGACTTCAAATTAGGGAGATAGACTTTAAAAATTTTCAATCAACACAAAGTGACAGTCGACCTCAATGGGCTTCAATGGATGTTAATCGCCTATATCTGACAAAGTTAGATGCAAACTCACTCAAATATATAAGAAATGTTGAAATTCGACTTCAAATTAGGAAGATAAACTCTGAAAATTTTCAATCAACACAAATTGACAATTGACCTCAATGGGCTTCAATGGATGTTAATCGCCTATATCTGACAAAGTTAGATGCAAACTCACTCAAATATATGAGAAATGTTGAAATTCGACTTCAAATTAGGAAGATAGACTTTGAAAATTTTCAATCAACACAAAGTGACAGTCGACCTCAATTGTCTTCAGTAGATGTTAATCGACGATATCTGACAAAGTTAGATGCAAACTCTCTCAAATATATAAGAAATGTTGAAATTCGACTTCAAATTAGGAAGATAGACTTTGAAAATTTTCAATCAACACAAATTGACAATCGACCTCAATGGGCTTCAATGGATGTTAATCGCCTATATCTGACAAAGTTAGATGCAAACTCACTCAAATATATAAGAAATGTTGAAATTCGACTTCAAATTAGGAAGATAGATTTTGAAAATTTTCAATCAACACAAATTGACAATCGACCTCAATGGGCTTCAATGGATGTTAATCGCCTATATCTGACAAAGTTAGATGCAAACTCACTCAAATATATGAGAAATGTTGAAATTCGACTTCAAATTAGGAAGATAGACTTTGAAAATTTTCAATCAACACAAATTGACAATCGACCTCAATGGGCTTCAATGGAAGTTAATCGCCTATATCTCACAAAGTTAGATGCAAACTCACTCAAATATATGAGAAATGTTGAAATTCGACTTCAAATTAGGAAGATAGACTTTAAAAATTTTCGATCAACACAAAGTGACAGTTGACCTCAATGGGCTTCAGTGGATGTTAATCGACGATATCTGACAAAGTTTGATGCAAACTCTCTCAAATATATAAGAAATGTTGAAATTCGACTTCAAATTAGGAAGATAGACTTTGAAACTTTTCAATCAACACAAAGTGACAGTTGACCTCAATGGACCTCAATGGATGTTAATCGCGTATATCTGACAAAGTTAGATGCAAACACACTCAAATATATGAGAAATGTTGAAATTCGACTTCAAATTAGGAAGATAGACTTTGAAAATTTTCAATCAATACAAAGTGACAGTTGACCTCAATGGACCTCAATGGATGTTAATCGCGTATATCTGACAAAGTTAGATGCAAACACACTCAAATATATGAGAAATGTTGAAATTCGACTTCAAATTAGGAAGATAGACTTTAAAAATTTTCAATCAACACAAAGTGTCAGTTGACCTCAATGGACTTCAATGGATGTTAATCGCGTATATCTGACAAAGTTAGATGCAAACACACTCAAATATATGAGAAATGTTGAAATTTGACTTCAAATTAGGGAGATAGACTTTAAAAATTTTCAATCAACACAAAGTGACAGTCGACCTCAATGGGCTTCAATGGATGTTAATCGCCTATATCTGACAAAGTTAGATGCAAACTCACTCAAATATATAAGAAATGTTGAAATTCGACTTCAAATTAGGAAGATAGACTTTGAAAATTTTCAATCAACACAAATTGACAATTGACCTCAATGGGCTTCAATGGATGTTAATCGCCTATATCTGACAAAGTTAGATGCAAACTCACTCAAATATATGAGAAATGTTGAAATTCGACTTCAAATTAGGAAGATAGACTTTGAAAATTTTCAATCAACACAAAGTGACAGTCGACCTCAATTGGCTTCAGTAGATGTTAATCGACGATATCTGACAAAGTTAGATGCAAACTCTCTCAAATATATAAGAAATGTTGAAATTCGACTTCAAATTAGGAAGATAGACTTTGAAAATTTTCAATCAACACAAAGTGACAGTCGACCTCAATTGTCTTCAGTAGATGTTAATCGACGATATCTGACAAAGTTAGATGCAAACTCACTCAAATATATAAGAAATGTTGAAATTCGACTTCAAATTAGGAAGATAGACTTTGAAATTTTCAATCAACACAAAGTGACAGTAGACCTCAATGGGCTTCAATGGAAGTTAATCGACGATATCTGACAAAGATAGATGCAAACTCTCTCAAATATATAAGAAATGTTGAAATTCGACTCCAAATTAGGAAGATAGACTTTAAAAATTTTCAATCAACACAAAGTGACAGTTGACCTCAATGGGCTTCAATGGATGTTAATCGCCTATATCTGACAAAGTTAGATGCAAACTCACTCAAATATATAAGAAATGTTGAAATTCGACTTCAAATTAGGAAGATAGACTTTGAAAATTTTCAATCAACCCAAAGTGACAGTTGACCTCAATTGGCTTCAGTAAATGTTAATCGACGATATCTGACAAAGTTAGATGCAAACTCTCTCAAATATATAAGAAATGTTGAAATTCGACTTCAAATTAGGAAGATAGACTTTGAAATTTTCAATCAACACAAAGTGACAGTAGACCTCAATGGGCTTCAATGGAAGTTAATCGACGATATCTGACAAAGATAGATGCAAACTCTCTCAAATATATAAGAAATGTTGAAATTCGACTTCAAATTAGGAAGATAGACTTTGAAAATTTTCAATCAACACAAATTGACAATTGACCTCAATGGGCTTCAATGGATGTTAATCGCCTATATCTGACAAAGTTAGATGCAAACTCACTCAAATATATAAGAAATGTTGAAATTCGACTTCAAATTAGGAAGATAGACTTTGAAAATTTTCAATCAACACAAATTGACAATCGACCTCAATGGGCTTCAGTGGATGTTAATCGACGATATCTGACAAAGTTAGATGCAAACTCACTCAAATATATGAGAAATGTTGAAATTCGACTTCAAATTAGGAAGATAGACTTTGAAAATTTTCAATCAACACAAAGTGACAGTCGACCTCAATTAGCTTCAGTAGATGTTAATCGACGATATCTGACAAAGTTAGATGCAAACTCTCTCGAATATATAAGAAATGTTGAAATTCGACTTCAAATTAGGAAGATAGACTTTGAAAATTTTCAATCAACACAAATTGACAATCGACCTCAATGGGCTTCAATGGATGTTAATCGCCTATATCTGACAAATTTAGATGCAAACTCACTCAAATATATGAGAAATGTTGAAATTCGACTTCAAATTAGGAAGATAGACTTTAAAAATTTTCAATCAACACAAAGTGACAGTCGACCTCAATGGGCTTCAATGGATGTTAATCGCCTATATCTGACAAAGTTAGATGCAATCTCACTCAAATATATGGGAAATGTTGAAATTCGACTTCAAATTAGGAAGATAGACTTTGAAAATTTTCAATCAACACAAATTGACAATCGACCTCAATGGGCTTCAATGGATGTTAATCGACGATATCTGACAAAGTTAGATGCAAACACACTCAAATATATGAGAAATGTTGAAATTTGACTTCGAATTAGGGAGATAGACTTTAAAAATTTTCAATCAACACAAAGTGACAGTCGACCTCAATGGGCTTCAATGGATGTTAATCGCCTATATCTGACAAAGTTAGATGCAAACTCTCTCAAATATATGGGAAATGTTGAAATTCGACTTCAAATTAGGAAGATAGACTGAAAATTTTCAATCAACACAAATTGACAATCGACCTCAATGGGCTTCAATGGATGTTAATCGCCTATATCTGACAAAGTTAGATGCAAACTCACTCAAATATATGAGAAATGTTGAAATTCGACTTCAAATTAGGAAGATAGACTTTGAATATTTTCAATCAACACAAATTGACAATCGACCTCAATGGGCTTCAGTGGATGTTAATCGACGATATCTGACAAAGTTAGATGCGAACTCACTCAAATATATGAGAAATGTTGAAATTCGACTTCAAATTAGGAAGATAGACTTTGAAAATTTTCAATCAACACAAATTGACAATCGACCTCAAAGGGCTTCAATGGATGTTAATCGCCTATATCTGACAAAGTTAGATGCAAACTCACTCAAATATATAAGAAATGTTGAAATTCGACTTCAAATTAGGAAGATAGACTTTGAAAATTTTCAATCAACACAAAGTGACAGTCGAACTCAATTGGCTTCAGTAGATGTTAATCGACGATATCTGACAAAGTTAGATGCAAACTCTCTCAAATATATAAGAAATGTTGAAATTCGACTTCAAATTAGGAAGATAGACTTTGAAAATTTTTAATCAACACAAATTGACAATCGACCTCAATGGGCTTCAATGGATGTTAATCGCCTATATCTGACAAAGTTAGATGCAAACTCATTCAAATATATAAGAAATGTTGAAATTCGACTTCAAATTAGGAAGATAGACTTTGAAAATTTTCAATCAACACAAATTGACAATCGACCTCAATGGGCTTCAATGGATGTTAATCGCCTATATCTGACAAAGTTAGATGCAAACTCACTCAAATATATGAGAAATGTTGAAATTCGACTTCAAATTAGGAAGATAGACTTTAAAAATTTTCAATCAACACAAAGTGTCAGTTGACCTCAATGGACTTCAATGGATGTTAATCGCGTATATCTGACAAAGTTAGATGCAAACACACTCAAATATATGAGAAATGTTGAAATTTGACTTCAAATTAGGGAGATAGACTTTAAAAATTTTCAATCAACACAAAGTGACAGTCGACCTCAATGGGCTTCAATGGATGTTAATCGCCTATATCTGACAAAGTTAGATGCAAACTCACTCAAATATATAAGAAATGTTGAAATTCGACTTCAAATTAGGAAGATAAACTCTGAAAATTTTCAATCAACACAAATTGACAATTGACCTCAATGGGCTTCAATGGATGTTAATCGCCTATATCTGACAAAGTTAGATGCAAACTCACTCAAATATATGAGAAATGTTGAAATTCGACTTCAAATTAGGAAGATAGACTTTGAAAATTTTCAATCAACACAAAGTGACAGTCGACCTCAATTGTCTTCAGTAGATGTTAATCGACGATATCTGACAAAGTTAGATGCAAACTCTCTCAAATATATAAGAAATGTTGAAATTCGACTTCAAATTAGGAAGATAGACTTTGAAAATTTTCAATCAACACAAATTGACAATCGACCTCAATGGGCTTCAATGGATGTTAATCGCCTATATCTGACAAAGTTAGATGCAAACTCACTCAAATATATAAGAAATGTTGAAATTCGACTTCAAATTAGGAAGATAGATTTTGAAAATTTTCAATCAACACAAATTGACAATCGACCTCAATGGGCTTCAATGGATGTTAATCGCCTATATCTGACAAAGTTAGATGCAAACTCACTCAAATATATGAGAAATGTTGAAATTCGACTTCAAATTAGGAAGATAGACTTTGAAAATTTTCAATCAACACAAATTGACAATCGACCTCAATGGGCTTCAATGGAAGTTAATCGCCTATATCTCACAAAGTTAGATGCAAACTCACTCAAATATATGAGAAATGTTGAAATTCGACTTCAAATTAGGAAGATAGACTTTAAAAATTTTCGATCAACACAAAGTGACAGTTGACCTCAATGGGCTTCAGTGGATGTTAATCGACGATATCTGTCAAAGTTTGATGCAAACTCTCTCAAATATATAAGAAATGTTGAAATTCGACTTCAAATTAGGAAGATAGACTTTGAAACTTTTCAATCAACACAAAGTGACAGTTGACCTCAATGGACCTCAATGGATGTTAATCGCGTATATCTGACAAAGTTAGATGCAAACACACTCAAATATATGAGAAATGTTGAAATTCGACTTCAAATTAGGAAGATAGACTTTGAAAATTTTCAATCAATACAAAGTGACAGTTGACCTCAATGGACCTCAATGGATGTTAATCGCGTATATCTGACAAAGTTAGATGCAAACACACTCAAATATATGAGAAATGTTGAAATTCGACTTCAAATTAGGAAGATAGACTTTAAAAATTTTCAATCAACACAAAGTGTCAGTTGACCTCAATGGACTTCAATGGATGTTAATCGCGTATATCTGACAAAGTTAGATGCAAACACACTCAAATATATGAGAAATGTTGAAATTTGACTTCAAATTAGGGAGATAGACTTTAAAAATTTTCAATCAACACAAAGTGACAGTCGACCTCAATGGGCTTCAATGGATGTTAATCGCCTATATCTGACAAAGTTAGATGCAAACTCACTCAAATATATAAGAAATGTTGAAATTCGACTTCAAATTAGGAAGATAGACTTTGAAAATTTTCAATCAACACAAATTGACAATTGACCTCAATGGGCTTCAATGGATGTTAATCGCCTATATCTGACAAAGTTAGATGCAAACTCACTCAAATATATGAGAAATGTTGAAATTCGACTTCAAATTAGGAAGATAGACTTTGAAAATTTTCAATCAACACAAAGTGACAGTCGACCTCAATTGGCTTCAGTAGATGTTAATCGACGATATCTGACAAAGTTAGATGCAAACTCTCTCAAATATATAAGAAATGTTGAAATTCGACTTCAAATTAGGAAGATAGACTTTGAAAATTTTCAATAAACACAAAGTGACAGTCGACCTCAATTGTCTTCAGTAGATGTTAATCGACGATATCTGACAAAGTTAGATGCAAACTCTCTCAAATATATAAGAAATGTTGAAATTCGACTTCAAATTAGGAAGATAGACTTTGAAAATTTTCAATCAACACAAATTGACAATCGACCTCAATGGACCTCAATGGATGTTAATCGCGTATATCTGACAAAGTTAGATGCAAACACACTCAAATATATGAGAAATGTTGAAATTCGACTTCAAATTAGGAAGATAGACTTTAAAAATTTTCAATCAACACAAAGTGTCAGTTGACCTCAATGGACTTCAATGGATGTTAATCGCGTATATCTGACAAAGTTAGATGCAAACACACTCAAATATATGAGAAATGTTGAAATTTGACTTCAAATTAGGGAAATAGACTTTAAAAATTTTCAATCAACACAAAGTGACAGTCGACCTCAATGGGCTTCAATGGATGTTAATCGCCTATATCTGACAAAGTTAGATGCAAACTCACTCAAATATATAAGAAATGTTGAAATTCGACTTCAAATTAGGAAGATAAACTTTGAAAATTTTCAATCAACACAAATTGACAATTGACCTCAATGGGCTTCAATGGATGTTAATCGCCTATATCTGACAAAGTTAGATGCAAACTCACTCAAATATATGAGAAATGTTGAAATTCGACTTCAAATTAGGAAGATAGACTTTGAAAATTTTCAATCAACACAAAGTGACAGTCGACCTCAATTGGCTTCAGTAGATGTTAATCGACGATATCTGACAAAGTTAGATGCAAACTCTCTCAAATATATAAGAAATGTTGAAATTCGACTTCAAATTAGGAAGATAGACTTTGAAAATTTTCAATCAACACAAAGTGACAGTCGACCTCAATTGTCTTCAGTAGATGTTAATCGACGATATCTGACAAAGTTAGATGCAAACTCTCTCAAATATATAAGAAATGTTGAAATTCGACTTCAAATTAGGAAGATAGACTTTGAAAATTTTCAATCAACACAAATTGACAATCGACCTCAATGGGCTTCAATGGATGTTAATCGCCTATATCTGACAAAGTTAGATGCAAACTCACTCAAATATATAAGAAATGTTGAAATTCGACTTCAAATTAGGAAGATAGATTTTGAAAATTTTCAATCAACACAAATTGACAATCGACCTCAATGGGCTTCAATGGATGTTAATCGCCTATATCTGACAAAGTTAGATGCAAACTCACTCAAATATATGAGAAATGTTGAAATTCGACTTCAAATTAGGAAGATAGACTTTAAAAATTTTCGATCAACACAAAGTGACAGTTGACCTCAATGGGCTTCAGTGGATGTTAATCGACGATATCTGACAAAGTTTGATGCAAACTCTCTCAAATATATAAGAAATGTTGAAATTCGACTTCAAATTAGGAAGATAGACTTTAAAAATTTTCAATCAACACAAAGTGTCAGTTGACCTCAATGGACTTCAATGGATGTTAATCGCGTATATCTGACAAAGTTAGATGCAAACACACTCAAATATATGAGAAATGTTGAAATTTGACTTCGAATTAGGGAGATAGACTTTGAAAATTTTCAATCAACACAAATTGACAGTCGACCTCAATGGGCTTCAATGGATGTTAATCGCCTATATCTGACAAAGTTAGATGCAAACTCACTCAAATATATGAGAAATGTTGAAATTCGACTTCAAATTAGGAAGATAGACTTTAAAAATTTTCAATCAACACAAAGTGTCAGTTGACCTCAATGGACTTCAATGGATGTTAATCGCGTATATCTGACAAAGTTAGATGCAAACACACTCAAATATATGAGAAATGTTGAAATTTGACTTCAAATTAGGGAGATAGACTTTAAAAATTTTCAATCAACACAAAGTGACAGTCGACCTCAATGGGCTTCAATGGATGTTAATCGCCTATATCTGACAAAGTTAGATGCAAACTCACTCAAATATATAAGAAATGTTGAAATTCGACTTCAAATTAGGAAGATAGACTTTGAAAATTTTCAATCAACACAAATTGACAATCGACCTCAATGGGCTTCAATGGATGTTAATCGCCTATATCTGACAAAGTTAGATGCAAACTCACTCAAATATATAAGAAATGTTGAAATTCGACTTCAAATTAGGAAGATAGATTTTGAAAATTTTCAATCAACACAAATTGACAATCGACCTCAATGGGCTTCAATGGATGTTAATCGCCTATATCTGACAAAGTTAGATGCAAACTCACTCAAATATATGAGAAATGTTGAAATTCGACTTCAAATTAGGAAGATAGACTTTGAAAATTTTCAATCAACACAAATTGACAATCGACCTCAATGGGCTTCAATGGATGTTAATCGCCTATATCTGACAAAGTTAGATGCAAACTCACTCAAATATATGAGAAATGTTGAAATTCGACTTCAAATTAGGAAGATAGACTTTAAAAATTTTCGATCAACACAAAGTGACAGTTGACCTCAATGGGCTTCAGTGGATGTTAATCGACGATATCTGACAAAGTTTGATGCAAACTCTCTCAAATATATAAGAAATGTTGAAATTCGACTTCAAATTAGGAAGATAGACTTTAAAAATTTTCAATCAACACAAAGTGTCAGTTGACCTCAATGGACTTCAATGGATGTTAATCGCGTATATCTGACAAAGTTAGATGCAAACACACTCAAATATATGAGAAATGTTGAAATTTGACTTCGAATTAGGGAGATAGACTTTGAAAATTTTCAATCAACACAAATTGACAGTCGACCTCAATGGGCTTCAATGGATGTTAATCGCCTATATCTGACAAAGTTAGATGCAAACTCACTCAAATATATGAGAAATGTTGAAATTCGACTTCAAATTAGGAAGATAGACTTTAAAAATTTTCAATCAACACAAAGTGTCAGTTGACCTCAATGGACTTCAATGGATGTTAATCGCGTATATCTGACAAAGTTAGATGCAAACACACTCAAATATATGAGAAATGTTGGAATTTGACTTCAAATTAGGGAGATAGACTTTAAAAATTTTCAATCAACACAAAGTGACAGTCGACCTCAATGGGCTTCAATGGATGTTAATCGCCTATATCTGACAAAGTTAGATGCAAACTCACTCAAATATATAAGAAATGTTGAAATTCGACTTCAAATTAGGAAGATAGACTTTGAAAATTTTCAATCAACACAAAGTGACAGTTGACCTCAATTGGCTTCAGTAAATGTTAATCGACGATATCTGACAAAGTTAGATGCAAACTCTCTCAAATATATAAGAAATGTTGAAATTCGACTTCAAATTAGGAAGATAGACTTTGAAATTTTCAATCAACACAAAGTGACAGTAGACCTCAATGGGCTTCAATGGAAGTTAATCGACGATATCTGACAAAGATAGATGCAAACTCTCTCAAATATATAAGAAATGTTGAAATTCGACTTCAAATTAGGAAGATAGACTTTGAAAATTTTCAATCAACACAAATTGACAATTGACCTCAATGGGCTTCAATGGATGTTAATCGCCTATATCTGACAAAGTTAGATGCAAACTCACTCAAATATATGAGAAATGTGGAAATTCGACTTCAAATTAGGAAGATAGACTTTGAAAATTTTCAATCAACACAAAGTGACAGTCGACCTCAATTGGCTTCAGTAGATGTTAATCGACGATATCTGACAAAGTTAGATGCAAACTCTCTCAAATATATAAGAAATGTTGAAATTCGACTTCAAATTAGGAAGATAGACTTTGAAAATTTTCAATCAACACAAAGTGACAGTCGACCTCAATTGTCTTCAGTAGATGTTAATCGACGATATCTGACAAAGTTAGATGCAAACTCTCTCAAATATATAAGAAATGTTGAAATTCGACTTCAAATTAGGAAGATAGACTTTGAAAATTTTCAATCAACACAAATTGACAATCGACCTCAATGGGCTTCAATGGATGTTAATCGCCTATATCTGACAAAGTTAGATGCAAACTCACTCAAATATATGAGAAATGTTGAAATTCGACTTCAAATTAGGAAGATAGACTTTAAAAATTTTCA
This sequence comes from Diorhabda sublineata, assembly GCF_026230105.1. NCBI lineage: Eukaryota > Metazoa > Arthropoda > Insecta > Coleoptera > Chrysomelidae > Diorhabda > Diorhabda sublineata. The sequence continues at coordinate 22,084,442 of NC_079483.1, read as the reverse complement.
ATCAACACAAAGTGTCAGTTGACCTCAATGGACTTCAATGGATGTTAATCGCTTATATCTGACAAAGTTAGATGCAAACACACTCAAATATATGAGAAATGTTGAAATTTGACTTCAAATTAGGGAGATAGACTTTGAAAATTTTCAATCAACACAAAGTGACAGTCGACCTCAATGGGCTTCAATGGATGTTAATCGCCTATATCTGACAAAGTTAGATGCAAACTCACTCAAATATATAAGAAATGTTGAAATTCGACTTCTAATTAGGAAGATAGACTTTGAAAATTTTCAATCAACACAAAGTGACAGTTGACCTCAATTGGCTTCAGTAAATGTTAATCGACGATATCTGACAAAGTTAGATGCAAACTCTCTCAAATATATAAGAAATGTTGAAATTCGACTTCAAATTAGGAAGATAGACTTTGAAATTTTCAATCAACACAAAGTGACAGTAGACCTCAATGGGCTTCAATGGAAGTTAATCGACGATATCTGACAAAGATAGATGCAAACTCTCTCAAATATATAAGAAATGTTGAAATTCGACTTCAAATTAGGAAGATAGACTTTGAAAATTTTCAATCAACACAAATTGACAATTGACCTCAATGGGCTTCAATGGATGTTAATCGCCTATATCTGACAAAGTTAGATGCAAACTCACTCAAATATATGAGAAATGTTGAAATTCGACTTCAAATTAGGAAGATAGACTTTGAAAATTTTCAATCAACACAAAGTGACAGTCGACCTCAATTGGCTTCAGTAGATGTTAATCGACGATATCTGACAAAGTTAGATGCAAACTCTCTCAAATATATAAGAAATGTTGAAATTCGACTTCAAATTAGGAAGATAGACTTTGAAAATTTTCAATCAACACAAAGTGACAGTCGACCTCAATTGTCTTCAGTAGATGTTAATCGACGATATCTGACAAAGTTAGATGCAAACTCTCTCAAATATATAAGAAATGTTGAAATTCGACTTCAAATTAGGAAGATAGACTTTGAAAATTTTCAATCAACACAAATTGACAATCGACCTCAATGGGCTTCAATGGATGTTAATCGCCTATATCTGACAAAGTTAGATGCAAACTCACTCAAATATATAAGAAATGTTGAAATTCGACTTCAAATTAGGAAGATAGATTTTGAAAATTTTCAATCAACACAAATTGACAATCGACCTCAATGGGCTTCAATGGATGTTAATCGCCTATATCTGACAAAGTTAGATGCAAACTCACTCAAATATATGAGAAATGTTGAAATTCGACTTCAAATTAGGAAGATAGACTTTGAAAATTTTCAATCAACACAAATTGACAATCGACCTCAATGGGCTTCAATGGATGTTAATCGCCTATATCTGACAAAGTTAGATGCAAACTCACTCAAATATATGAGAAATGTTGAAATTCGACTTCAAATTAGGAAGATAGACTTTAAAAATTTTCGATCAACACAAAGTGACAGTTGACCTCAATGGGCTTCAGTGGATGTTAATCGACGATATCTGACAAAGTTTGATGCAAACTCTCTCAAATATATAAGAAATGTTGAAATTCGACTTCAAATTAGGAAGATAGACTTTGAAAATTTTCAATCAACACAAAGTGACAGTTGACCTCAATGGACCTCAATGGATGTTAATCGCGTATATCTGACAAAGTTAGATGCAAACACACTCAAATATATGAGAAATGTTGAAATTCGACTCCAAATTAGGAAGATAGACTTTGAAAATTTTCAATCAACACAAAGTGACAGTTGACCTCAATGGACCTCAGTGGATGTTAATCGCGTATATCTGACAAAGTTAGATGCAAACACACTCAAATATATGAGAAATGTTTAAATTCGACTTCAAATTAGGAAGATAGACTTTGAAAATTTTCAATCAACACAAATTGACAATCGACCTCAATGGGCTTCAATGGATGTTAATCGCCTATATCTGACAAAGTTAGATGCAAACTCACTCAAATATATGAGAAATGTTGAAATTCGACTTCAAATTAGGAAGATAGACTTTGAATATTTTCAATCAACACAAAGTGACAGTTGACCTCAATGGACCTCACTGGATGTTAATCGCGTATATCTGACAAAGTTAGATGCAAACACACTCAAATATATGAGAAATGTTGAAATTTGACTTCGAATTAGGGAGATAGACTTTAAAAATTTTCAATCAACACAAAGTGACAATCGACCTCAATGGGCTTCAATGGATGTTAATCGCCTATATCTGACAAAGTTAGATGCAAACTCACTCAAATATATAAGAAATGTTGGAATTCGACTTCAAATTAGGAAGATAGACTTTGAAAATTTTCAATCAACACAAAGTGACAGTCGACCTCAATTGGCTTCAGTAGATGTTAATCGACGATATCTGACAAAGTTAGATGCAAACTCTCTCAAATATATAAGAAATGTTGAAATTCGACTTCAAATTAGGAAGATAGACTTTGAAAATTTTTAACCAACACAAATTGACAATCGACCTCAATGGGCTTCAATGGATGTTAATCGCCTATATCTGACAAAGTTAGATGCAAACTCACTCAAATATATAAGAAATGTTGAAATTCGACTTCAAATAAGGAAGATAGACTTTGAAAATTTTCAATCAACACAAATTGACAATCGACCTCAATGGGCTTCAATGGATGTTAATCGCCTATATCTGACAAAGTTAGATGCAAACTCACTCAAATATATGAGAAATGTTGAAATTCGACTTCAAATTAGGAAGATAGACTTTGAATATTTTCAATCAACACAAATTGACAATCGACCTCAATGGGCTTCAGTGGATGTTAATCGACGATATCTGACAAAGTTAGATGCGAACTCACTCAAATATATGAGAAATGTTGAAATTCGACTTCAAATTAGGAAGATAGACTTTGAAAATTTTCAATCAACACAAATTGACAATCGACCTCAATGGGCTTCAATGGATGTTAATCGCCTATATCTGACAAAGTTAGATGCAAACTCACTCAAATATATAAGAAATGTTGAAATTCGACTTCAAATTAGGAAGATAGACTTTGAAAATTTTCAATCAACACAAAGTGACAGTCGACCTCAATTGGCTTCAGTAGATGTTAATCGACGATATCTGACAAAGTTAGATGCAAACTCACTCAAATATATGAGAAATGTTGAAATTCGACTTCAAATTAGGAAGATAGACTTTGAAAATTTTTAATCAACACAAATTGACAATCGACCTCAATGGGCTTCAATGGATGTTAATCGCCTATATCTGACAAAGTTAGATGCAAACTCACTCAAATATATAAGAAATGTTGAAATTCGACTTCAAATTAGGAAGATAGACTTTGAAAATTTTCAATCAACACAAAGTGACAGTTGACCTCAATGGACCTCAATGGATGTTAATCGCCTATATCTGACAAAGTTAGATGCAAACACACTCAAATATATGAGAAATGTTGAAATTCGACTCCAAATTAGGAAGATAGACTTTAAAAATTTTCAATCAACACAAAGTGTCAGTTGACCTCAATGGACTTCAATGGATGTTAATCGCGTATATCTGACAAAGTTAGATGCAAACACACTCAAATATATGAGAAATGTTGAAATTCGACTTCAAATTAGGAAGATAGACTTTGAAAATTTTCAATCAACACAAATTGACAATCGACCTCAATGGGCTTCAATGGATGTTAATCGCCTATATCTGACAAAGTTAGATGCAAACTCACTCAAATATATGAGAAATGTTGAAATTCGACTTCAAATTAGGAAGATAGACTTTGAATATTTTCAATCAACACAAAGTGACAGTTGACCTCAATGGACCTCAATGGATGTTAATCGCGTATATTTGACAAAGTTAGATGCAAACACACTCAAATATATGAGAAATGTTGAAATTTGACTTCGAATTACGGAGATAGACTTTAAAAATTTTCAATCAACACAAAGTGACAATCGACCTCAATGGGCTTCAATGGATGTTAATCGCCTATATCTGACAAAGTTAGATGCAAACTCACTCAAATATATAAGAAATGTTGAAATTCGACTTCAAATTAGGAAGATAGACTTTGAAAATTTTCAATCAACACAAAGTGACAGTCGACCTCAATTGGCTTCAGTAGATGTTAATCGACGATATCTGACAAAGTTAGATGCAAACTCTCTCAAATATATAAGAAATGTTGAAATTCGACTTCAAATTAGGAAGATAGACTTTGAAAATTTTTAATCAACACAAATTGACAATCGACCTCAATGGGCTTCAATGGATGTTAATCGCCTATATCTGACAAAGTTAGATGCAAACTCACTCAAATATATAAGAAATGTTGAAATTCGACTTCAAATTAGGAAGATAGACTTTGAAAATTTTCAATCAACACAAATTGACAATCGACCTCAATGGGCTTCAATGGATGTTAATCGCCTATATCTGACAAAGTTAGATGCAAACTCACTCAAATATATGAGAAATGTTGAAATTCGACTTCAAATTAGGAAGATAGACTTTGAATATTTTCAATCAACACAAATTGACAATCGACCTCAATGGGCTTCAGTGGATGTTAATCGACGATATCTGACAAAGTTAGATGCGAACTCACTCAAATATATGAGAAATGTTGAAATTCGACTTCAAATTAGGAAGATAGACTTTGAAAATTTTCAATCAACACAAATTGACAATCGACCTCAATGGGCTTCAATGGATGTTAATCGCCTATATCTGACAAAGTTAGATGCAAACTCACTCAAATATATAAGAAATGTTGAAATTCGACTTCAAATTAGGAAGATAGACTTTGAAAATTTTTAATCAACACAAATTGACAATCGACCTCAATGGGCTTCAATGGATGTTAATCGCCTATATCTGACAAAGTTAGATGCAAACTCACTCAAATATATAAGAAATGTTGAAATTCGACTTCAAATTAGGAAGATAGACTTTGAAAATTTTCAATCAACACAAATTGACAATCGACCTCAATGGGCTTCAATGGATGTTAATCGCCTATATCTGACAAAGTTAGATGCAAACTCACTCAAATATATGAGAAATGTTGAAATTCGACTTCAAATTAGGAAGATAGACTTTGAAAATTTTTAATCAACACAAATTGACAATCGACCTCAATGGGCTTCAATGGATGTTAATCGCCTATATCTGACAAAGTTAGATGCAAACTCATTCAAATATATAAGAAATGTTGAAATTCGACTTCAAATTAGGAAGATAGACTTTGAAAATTTTCAATCAACACAAATTGACAATCGACCTCAATGGGCTTCAATGGATGTTAATCGCCTATATCTGACAAAGTTAGATGCAAACTCACTCAAATATATGAGAAATGTTGAAATTCGACTTCAAATTAGGAAGATAGACTTTAAAAATTTTCAATCAACACAAAGTGTCAGTTGACCTCAATGGACTTCAATGGATGTTAATCGCGTATATCTGACAAAGTTAGATGCAAACACACTCAAATATATGAGAAATGTTGAAATTTGACTTCAAATTAGGGAGATAGATTTTAAAAATTTTCAATCAACACAAAGTGACAGTCGACCTCAATGGGTTTCAATGGATGTTAATCGCCTATATCTGACAAAGTTAGATGCAAACTCACTCAAATATATAAGAAATGTTGAAATTCGACTTCAAATTAGGAAGATAAACTTTGAAAATTTTCAATCAACACAAATTGACAATTGACCTCAATGGGCTTCAATGGATGTTAATCGCCTATATCTGACAAAGTTAGATGCAAACTCACTCAAATATATGAGAAATGTTGAAATTCGACTTCAAATTAGGAAGATAGACTTTGAAAATTTTCAATCAACACAAAGTGACAGTCGACCTCAATTGGCTTCAGTAGATGTTAATCGACGATATCTGACAAAGTTAGATGCAAACTCTCTCAAATATATAAGAAATGTTGAAATTAGACTTCAAATTAGGAAGATAGACTTTGAAAATTTTCAATCAACACAAAGTGACAGTCGACCTCAATTGTCTTCAGTAGATGTTAATCGACGATATCTGACAAAGTTAGATGCAAACTCTCTCAAATATATAAGAAATGTTGAAATTCGACTTCAAATTAGGAAGATAGACTTTGAAAATTTTCAATCAACACAAATTGACAATCGACCTCAATGGGCTTCAATGGATGTTAATCGCCTATATCTGACAAAGTTAGATGCAAACTCACTCAAATATATAAGAAATGTTGAAATTCGACTTCAAATTAGGAAGATAGATTTTGAAAATTTTCAATCAACACAAATTGACAATCGACCTCAATGGGCTTCAATGGATGTTAATCGCCTATATCTGACAAAGTTAGATGCAAACTCACTCAAATATATGAGAAATGTTGAAATTCGACTTCAAATTAGGAAGATAGACTTTGAAAATTTTCAATCAACACAAATTGACAATCGACCTCAATGGGCTTCAATGGATGTTAATCGCCTATATCTCACAAAGTTAGATGCAAACTCACTCAAATATATGAGAAATGTTGAAATTCGACTTCAAATTAGGAAGATAGACTTTAAAAATTTTCGATCAACACAAAGTGACAGTTGACCTCAATGGGCTTCAGTGGATGTTAATCGACGATATCTGACAAAGTTAGATGCAAACTCACTGAAATATATGAGAAATGTTGAAATTCGACTTCAAATTAGGAAGATAGACTTTGAATATTTTCAATCAACACAAATTGACAATCGACCTCAATGGGCTTCAGTGGATGTTAATCGACGATATCTGACAAAGTTAGATGCGAACTCACTCAAATATATGAGAAATGTTGAAATTCGACTTCAAATTAGGAAGATAGACTTTGAAAATTTTCAATCAACACAAATTGACAATCGACCTCAATGGGCTTCAATGGATGTTAATCGCCTATATCTGACAAAGTTAGATGCAAACTCACTCAAATATATAAGAAATGTTGAAATTCGACTTCAAATTAGGAAGATAGACTTTGAAAATTTTCAATCAACACAAAGTGACAGTCGACCTCAATTGGCTTCAGTAGATGTTAATCGACGATATCTGACAAAGTTAGATGCAAACTCACTCAAATATATGAGAAATGTTGAAATTCGACTTCAAATTAGGAAGATAGACTTTGAAAATTTTTAATCAACACAAATTGACAATCGACCTCAATGGGCTTCAATGGATGTTAATCGCCTATATCTGACAAAGTTAGATGCAAACTCACTCAAATATATAAGAAATGTTGAAATTCGACTTCAAATTAGGAAGATAGACTTTGAAAATTTTCAATCAACACAAAGTGACAGTTGACCTCAATGGACCTCAATGGATGTTAATCGCCTATATCTGACAAAGTTAGATGCAAACACACTCAAATATATGAGAAATGTTGAAATTCGACTCCAAATTAGGAAGATAGACTTTAAAAATTTTCAATCAACACAAAGTGTCAGTTGACCTCAATGGACTTCAATGGATGTTAATCGCGTATATCTGACAAAGTTAGATGCAAACACACTCAAATATATGAGAAATGTTGAAATTCGACTTCAAATTAGGAAGATAGACTTTGAAAATTTTCAATCAACACAAATTGACAATCGACCTCAATGGGCTTCAATGGATGTTAATCGCCTATATCTGACAAAGTTAGATGCAAACTCACTCAAATATATGAGAAATGTTGAAATTCGACTTCAAATTAGGAAGATAGACTTTGAATATTTTCAATCAACACAAAGTGACAGTTGACCTCAATGGACCTCAATGGATGTTAATCGCGTATATCTGACAAAGTTAGATGCAAACACACTCAAATATATGAGAAATGTTGAAATTTGACTTCGAATTACGGAGATAGACTTTAAAAATTTTCAATCAACACAAAGTGACAATCGACCTCAATGGGCTTCAATGGATGTTAATCGCCTATATCTGACAAAGTTAGATGCAAACTCACTCAAATATATAAGAAATGTTGAAATTCGACTTCAAATTAGGAAGATAGACTTTGAAAATTTTTAATCAACACAAATTGACAATCGACCTCAATGGGCTTCAATGGATGTTAATCGCCTATATCTGACAAAGTTAGATGCAAACTCACTCAAATATATAAGAAATGTTGAAATTCGACTTCAAATTAGGAAGATAGACTTTGAAAATTTTCAATCAACACAAATTGACAATCGACCTCAATGGGCTTCAATGGATGTTAATCGCCTATATCTGACAAAGTTAGATGCAAACTCACTCAAATATATGAGAAATGTTGAAATTCGACTTCAAATTAGGAAGATAGACTTTGAATATTTTCAATCAACACAAATTGACAATCGACCTCAATGGGCTTCAGTGGATGTTAATCGACGATATCTGACAAAGTTAGATGCGAACTCACTCAAATATATGAGAAATGTTGAAATTCGACTTCAAATTAGGAAGATAGACTTTGAAAATTTTCAATCAACACAAATTGACAATCGACCTCAATGGGCTTCAATGGATGTTAATCGCCTATATCTGACAAAGTTAGATGCAAACTCACTCAAATATATAAGAAATGTTGAAATTCGACTTCAAATTAGGAAGATAGACTTTGAAAATTTTTAATCAACACAAATTGACAATCGACCTCAATGGGCTTCAATGGATGTTAATCGCCTATATCTGACAAAGTTAGATGCAAACTCACTCAAATATATAAGAAATGTTGAAATTCGACTTCAAATTAGGAAGATAGACTTTGAAAATTTTCAATCAACACAAATTGACAATCGACCTCAATGGGCTTCAATGGATGTTAATCGCCTATATCTGACAAAGTTAGATGCAAACTCACTCAAATATATGAGAAATGTTGAAATTCGACTTCAAATTAGGAAGATAGACTTTGAAAATTTTTAATCAACACAAATTGACAATCGACCTCAATGGGCTTCAATGGATGTTAATCGCCTATATCTGACAAAGTTAGATGCAAACTCATTCAAATATATAAGAAATGTTGAAATTCGACTTCAAATTAGGAAGATAGACTTTGAAAATTTTCAATCAACACAAATTGACAATCGACCTCAATGGGCTTCAATGGATGTTAATCGCCTATATCTGACAAAGTTAGATGCAAACTCACTCAAATATATGAGAAATGTTGAAATTCGACTTCAAATTAGGAAGATAGACTTTAAAAATTTTCAATCAACACAAAGTGTCAGTTGACCTCAATGGACTTCAATGGATGTTAATCGCGTATATCTGACAAAGTTAGATGCAAACACACTCAAATATATGAGAAATGTTGAAATTTGACTTCAAATTAGGGAGATAGATTTTAAAAATTTTCAATCAACACAAAGTGACAGTCGACCTCAATGGGCTTCAATGGATGTTAATCGCCTATATCTGACAAAGTTAGATGCAAACTCACTCAAATATATAAGAAATGTTGAAATTCGACTTCAAATTAGGAAGATAAACTTTGAAAATTTTCAATCAACACAAATTGACAATTGACCTCAATGGGCTTCAATGGATGTTAATCGCCTATATCTGACAAAGTTAGATGCAAACTCACTCAAATATATGAGAAATGTTGAAATTCGACTTCAAATTAGGAAGATAGACTTTGAAAATTTTCAATCAACACAAAGTGACAGTCGACCTCAATTGGCTTCAGTAGATGTTAATCGACGATATCTGACAAAGTTAGATGCAAACTCTCTCAAATATATAAGAAATGTTGAAATTAGACTTCAAATTAGGAAGATAGACTTTGAAAATTTTCAATCAACACAAAGTGACAGTCGACCTCAATTGTCTTCAGTAGATGTTAATCGACGATATCTGACAAAGTTAGATGCAAACTCTCTCAAATATATAAGAAATGTTGAAATTCGACTTCAAATTAGGAAGATAGACTTTGAAAATTTTCAATCAACACAAATTGACAATCGACCTCAATGGGCTTCAATGGATGTTAATCGCCTATATCTGACAAAGTTAGATGCAAACTCACTCAAATATATAAGAAATGTTGAAATTCGACTTCAAATTAGGAAGATAGATTTTGAAAATTTTCAATCAACACAAATTGACAATCGACCTCAATGGGCTTCAATGGATGTTAATCGCCTATATCTGACAAAGTTAGATGCAAACTCACTCAAATATATGAGAAATGTTGAAATTCGACTTCAAATTAGGAAGATAGACTTTGAAAATTTTCAATCAACACAAATTGACAATCGACCTCAATGGGCTTCAATGGATGTTAATCGCCTATATCTCACAAAGTTAGATGCAAACTCACTCAAATATATGAGAAATGTTGAATTTCGACTTCAAATTAGGAAGATAGACTTTAAAAATTTTCGATCAACACAAAGTGACAGTTGACCTCAATGGGCTTCAGTGGATGTTAATCGACGATATCTGACAAAGTTTGATGCAAACTCTCTCAAATATATAAGAAATGTTGAAATTCGACTTCAAATTAGGAAGATAGACTTTGAAAATTTTCAATCAACACAAAGTGACAGTTGACCTCAATGGACCTCAATGGATGTTAATCGCGTATATCTGACAAAGTTAGATGCAAACATACTCAAATATATGAGAAATGTTGAAATTCGACTTCAAATTAGGAAGATAGACTTTGAAAATTTTCAATCAACACAAAGTGACAGTTGACCTCAATGGACCTCAATGGATGTTAATCGCGTATATCTGACAAAGTTAGATGCAAACACACTCAAATATATGAGAAATGTTGAAATTCGACTTCAAATTAGGAAGATAGACTTTAAAAATTTTCAATCAACACAAAGTGTCAGTTGACCTCAATGGGCTTCAATGGATGTTAATCGCCTATATCTGACAAAGTTAGATGCAAACTCACTCAAATATATAAGAAATGTTGAAATTCGACTTCAAATTAGGAAGATAGACTTTGAAAATTTTCAATCAACACAAATTGACAATTGACCTCAATGGGCTTCAATGGATGTTAATCGCCTATATCTGACAAAGTTAGATGCAAACTCACTCAAATATATGAGAAATGTTGAAATTCGACTTCAAATTAGGAAGATAGACTTTGAAAATTTTCAATCAACACAAAGTGACAGTCGACCTCAATTGGCTTCAGTAGATGTTAATCGACGATATCTGACAAAGTTAGATGCAAACTCTCTCAAATATATAAGAAATGTTGAAATTCGACTTCAAATTAGGAAGATAGACTTTGAAAATTTTCAATCAACACAAAGTGACAGTCGACCTCAATTGTCTTCAGTAGATGTTAATCGACGATATCTGACAAAGTTAGATGCAAACTCTCTCAAATATATAAGAAATGTTGAAATTGGACTTCAAATTAGGAAGATATACTTTGAAAATTTTCAATCAACACAAATTGACAATCGACCTCAATGGACCTCAATGGATGTTAATCGCGTATATCTGACAAAGTTAGATGCAAACACACTCAAATATATGAGAAATGTTGAAATTCGACTTCAAATTAGGAAGATAGACTTTAAAAATTTTCAATCAACACAAAGTGTCAGTTGACCTCAATGGACTTCAATGGATGTTAATCGCGTATATCTGACAAAGTTAGATGCAAACACACTCAAATATATGAGAAATGTTGAAATTTGACTTCAAATTAGGGAGATAGACTTTAAAAATTTTCAATCAACACAAAGTGACAGTCGACCTCAATGGGCTTCAATGGATGTTAATCGCCTATATCTGACAAAGTTAGATGCAAACTCACTCAAATATATAAGAAATGTTGAAATTCGACTTCAAATTAGGAAGATAGACTTTGAAAATTTTCAATCAACACAAATTGACAATTGACCTCAATGGGCTTCAATGGATGTTAATCGCCTATATCTGACAAAGTTAGATGCAAACTCACTCAAATATATGAGAAATGTTGAAATTCGACTTCAAATTAGGAAGATAGACTTTGAAAATTTTCAATCAACACAAAGTGACAGTCGACCTCAATTGGCTTCAGTAGATGTTAATCGACGATATCTGACAAAGTTAGATGCAAACTCTCTCAAATATATAAGAAATGTTGAAATTCGACTTCAAATTAGGAAGATAGACTTTGAAAATTTTCAATCAACACAAAGTGACAGTCGACCTCAATTGTCTTCAGTAGATGTTAATCGACGATATCTGACAAAGTTAGATGCAAACTCTCTCAAATATATAAGAAATGTTGAAATTCGACTTCAAATTAGGAAGATAGACTTTGAAAATTTTCAATCAACACAAATTGACAATCGACCTCAATGGGCTTCAATGGATGTTAATCGCCTATATCTGACAAAGTTAGATGCAAACTCACTCAAATATATAAGAAATGTTGAAATTCGACTTCAAATTAGGAAGATAGATTTTGAAAATTTTCAATCAACACAAATTGACAATCGACCTCAATGGGCTTCAATGGATGTTAATCGCCTATATCTGACAAAGTTAGATGCAAACTCACTCAAACATATGAGAAATGTTGAAATTCGACTTCAAATTAGGAAGATAGACTTTGAAAATTTTCAATCAACACAAATTGACAATCGACCTCAATGGGCTTCAATGGATGTTAATCGCCTATATCTGACAAAGTTAGATGCAAACTCACTCAAATATATGAGAAATGTTGAAATTCGACTTCAAATTAGGAAGATAGACTTTAAAAATTTTCGATCAACACAAAGTGACAGTTGACCTCAATGGGCTTCAGTGGATGTTAATCGACGATATCTGACAAAGTTTGATGCAAACTCTCTCAAATATATAAGAAATGTTGAAATTCGACTTCAAATTAGGAAGATAGACTTTGAAAATTTTCAATCAACACAAAGTGACAGTTGACCTCAATGGACCTCAATGGATGTTAATCGCGTATATCTGACAAAGTTAGATGCAAACACACTCAAATATATGAGAAATGTTGAAATTCGACTTCAAATTAGGAAGATAGACTTTGAAAATTTTCAATCAACACAAAGTGACAGTTGACCTCAATGGACCTCAATGGATGTTAATCGCGTATATCTGACAAAGTTAGATGCAAACACACTCAAATATATGAGAAATGTTGAAATTCGACTTCAAATTAGGAAGATAGACTTTGAAAATTTTCAATCAACACAAATTGACAATCGACCTCAATGGGCTTCAATGGATGTTAATCGCCTATATCTGACAAAGTTAGATGCAAACTCACTCAAATATATGAGAAATGTTGAAATTCGACTTCAAATTAGGAAGATAGACTTTGAATATTTTCAATCAACACAAAGTGACAGTTGACCTCAATGGACCTCACTGGATGTTAATCGCGTATATCTGACAAAGTTAGATGCAAACACACTCAAATATATGAGAAATGTTGAAATTTGACTTCGAATTAGGGAGATAGACTTTAAAAAATTTCAATCAACACAAAGTGACAATCGACCTCAATGGGCTTCAGTGGATGTTAATCGACGATATCTGACAAAGTTAGATGCGAACTCACTCAAATATATGAGAAATGTTGAAATTCGACTTCAAATTAGGAAGATAGACTTTGAAAATTTTCAATCAACACAAATTGACAATCGACCTCAATGGGCTTCAATGGATGTTAATCGCCTATATCTGACAAAGTTAGATGCAAACTCACTCAAATATATAAGAAATGTTGAAATTCGACTTCAAATTAGGAAGATAGACTTTGAAAATTTTCAATCAACACAAAGTGACAGTCGACCTCAATTGGCTTCAGTAGATGTTAATCGACGATATCTGACAAAGTTAGATGCAAACTCACTCAAATATATGAGAAATGTTGAAATTCGACTTCAAATTAGGAAGATAGACTGAAAATTTTTAATCAACACAAATTGACAATCGACCTCAATGGGCTTCAATGGATGTTAATCGCCTATATCTGACAAAGTTAGATGCAAACTCACTCAAATATATAAGAAATGTTGAAATTCGACTTCAAATTAGGAAGATAGACTTTGAAAATTTTCAATCAACACAAAGTGACAGTTGACCTCAATGGACCTCAATGGATGTTAATCGCCTATATCTGACAAAGTTAGATGCAAACACACTCAAATATATGAGAAATGTTGAAATTCGACTCCAAATTAGGAAGATAGACTTTAAAAATTTTCAATCAACACAAAGTGTCAGTTGACCTCAATGGACTTCAATGGATGTTAATCGCGTATATCTGACAAAGTTAAATGCAAACACACTCAAATATATGAGAAATGTTGAAATTCGACTTCAAATTAGGAAGATAGACTTTGAAAATTTTCCATTAACACAAATTGACAATCGACCTCAATGGGCTTCAATGGATGTTAATCGCGTATATCTGACAAAGTTAGATGCAAACACACTCAAATATATGAGAAATGTTGAAATTTGACTTCGAATTAGGGAGATAGACTTTGAAAATTTTCAATCAACACAAATTGACAGTCGACCTCAATGGGCTTCAATGGATGTTAATCGCCTATATCTGACAAAGTTAGATGCAAACTCACTCAAATATATGAGAAATGTTGAAATTCGACTTCAAATTAGGAAGATAGACTTTAATAATTTTCAATCAACACAAAGTGTCAGTTGACCTCAATGGACTTCAATGGATGTTAATCGCGTATATCTGACAAAGTTAGATGCAAACACACTCAAATATATGAGAAATGTTGAAATTTGACTTCAAATTAGGGAGATAGACTTTAAAAATTTTCAATCAACACAAAGTGACAGTCGACCTCAATGGGCTTCAATGGATGTTAATCGCCTATATCTGACAAAGTTAGATGCAAACTCACTCAAATATATAAGAAATGTTGAAATTCGACTTCAAATTAGGAAGATAGACTTTGAAAATTTTCAATCAACACAAAGTGACAGTTGACCTCAATTGGCTTCAGTAAATGTTAATCGACGATATCTGACAAAGTTAGATGCAAACTCTCTCAAATATATAAGAAATGTTGAAATTCGACTTCAAATTAGGAAGATAGACTTTGAAATTTTCAATCAACACAAAGTGACAGTAGACCTCAATGGGCTTCAATGGAAGTTAATCGACGATATCTGACAAAG
The DNA here is from genome assembly GCF_026230105.1 of Diorhabda sublineata. Classification (NCBI taxonomy): domain Eukaryota; kingdom Metazoa; phylum Arthropoda; class Insecta; order Coleoptera; family Chrysomelidae; genus Diorhabda; species Diorhabda sublineata. The sequence continues at coordinate 22,069,238 of NC_079483.1, read as the reverse complement.
ATAGATGCAAACTCTCTCAAATATATAAGAAATGTTGAAATTCGACTTCAAATTAGGAAGATAGACTTTGAAAATTTTCAATCAACACAAATTGACAATTGACCTCAATGGGCTTCAATGGATGTTAATCGCCTATATCTGACAAAGTTAGATGCAAACTCACTCAAATATATGAGAAATGTTGAAATTCGACTTCAAATTAGGAAGATAGACTTTGAAAATTTTCAATCAACACAAAGTGACAGTCGACCTCAATTGGCTTCAGTAGATGTTAATCGACGATATCTGACAAAGTTAGATGCAAACTCTCTCAAATATATAAGAAATGTTGAAATTCGACTTCAAATTAGGAAGATAGACTTTGAAAATTTTCAATCAACACAAAGTGACAGTCGACCTCAATTGTCTTCAGTAGATGTTAATCGACGATATCTGACAAAGTTAGATGCAAACTCTCTCAAATATATAAGAAATGTTGAAATTCGACTTCAAATTAGGAAGATAGACTTTGAAAATTTTTAATCAACACAAATTGACAATCGACCTCAATGGGCTTCAATGGATATTAATCGCCTATATCTGACAAAGTTAGATGCAAACTCACTCAAATATATAAGAAATGTTGAAATTCGACTTCAAATTAGGAAGATAGACTTTGAAAATTTTCAATCAACACAAAGTGACAGTTGACCTCAATGGACCTCAATGGATGTTAATCGCCTATATCTGACAAAGTTAGATGCAAACACACTCAAATATATGAGAAATGTTGAAATTCGACTTCAAATTAGGAAGATAGACTTTAAAAATTTTCAATCAACTCAAAGTGTCAGTTGACCTCAATGGACTTCAATGGATGTTAATCGCGTATATCTGACAAGTTAGATGCAAACACACTCAAATATATGAGAAATGTTGAAATTCGACTTCAAATTAGGAAGATAGACTTTGAAAATTTTCAATCAACACAAATTGACAATCGACCTCAATGGGCTTCAATGGATGTTAATCGCCTATATCTGACAAAGTTAGATGCAAACTCACTCAAATATATGAGAAATGTTGAAATTCGACTTCAAATTAGGAAGATAGACTTTGAATATTTTCAATCAACACAAAGTGACAGTTGACCTCAATGGACCTCAATGGATGTTAATCGCGTATATCTGACAAAGTTAGATGCAAACACACTCAAATATATGAGAAATGTTGAAATTTGACTTCGAATTAGGGAGATAGACTTTAAAAATTTTCAATCAACACAAAGTGACAATCGACCTCAATGGGCTTCAATGGATGTTAATCGCCTAAATCTGACAAAGTTAGATGCAAACTCACTCAAATATATAAGAAATGTTGAAATTCGACTTCAAATTAGGAAGATAGACTTTGAAAATTTTCAATCAACACAAAGTGACAGTCGACCTCAATTGGCTTCAGTAGATGTTAATCGACGATATCTGACAAAGTTAGATGCAAACTCTCTCAAATATATAAGAAATGTTGAAATTCGACTTCAAATTAGGAAGATAGACTTTGAAAATTTTTAATCAACACAAATTGACAATCGACCTCAATGGGCTTCAATGGATGTTAAACGCCTATATCTGACAAAGTTAGATGCAAACTCACTCAAATATATAAGAAATGTTGAAATTCGACTTCAAATTAGGAAGATAGACTTTGAAAATTTTCAATCAACACAAATTGACAATCGACCTCAATGGGCTTCAATGGATGTTAATCGCCTATATCTGACAAAGTTAGATGCAAACTCACTCAAATATATGAGAAATGTTGAAATTCGACTTCAAATTAGGAAGATAGACTTTGAATATTTTCAATCAACACAAATTGACAATCGACCTCAATGGGCTTCAGTGGATGTTAATCGACGATATCTGACAAAGTTAGATGCGAACTCACTCAAATATATGAGAAATGTTGAAATTCGACTTCAAATTAGGAAGATAGACTTTAAAAATTTTCAATCAACACAAAGTGTCAGTTGACCTCAATGGACTTCAATGGATGTTAATCGCCTATATCTGACAAAGTTAGATGCAAACTCACTCAAATATATAAGAAATGTTGAAATTCGACTTCAAATTAGGAAGATAGACTTTAAAAATTTTCAATCAACACAAAGTGACAGTTGACCTCAAGGGACTTCAATGGATGTTAATCGCCTATATCTGACAAAGTTAGATGCAAACTCACTCAAATATATGAGAAATGTTGAAATTCGACTTCAAATTAGGAAGATAGACTTTGAAAATTTTCAATCAACACAAAGTGACAGTCGACCTCAATGGGCTTCAGTGGATGTTAATCGACGATATCTGACAAAGTTTGATGCAAACTCTCTCAAATATATAAGAAATGTTGAAATTCGACTTCAAATTAGGAAGATAGACTTTAAAAATTTTCAATCAAAACAAAGTGACAGTTGACCTCAATGGACTTCAATGGATGTTAATCGACGATATCTGACAAAGTTAGATGCAAACTCTCTCGAATATATGAGAAATGTTGAAATTCGACTTCAAATTAGGAAGATAGACTTTGAAAATTTTCAATCAACACAAATTGACAATCGACCTCAATGGGCTTCAGTGGATGTTAATCGACGATATCTGACAAAGTTAGATGCAAACACACTCAAATATATGAGAAATGTTGAAATTCGACTTCAAATTAGGAAGATAGACTTTGAATATTTTCAATCAACACAAATTGACAATTGACCTCAATGGGCTTCAATGGATGTTAATCGCCTATAGCTGACAAAGTTAGATGCAAACTCACTCAAATATATGAGAAATGTTGAAATTCGACTTCAAATTAGGAAGATAGACTTTGAAAATTTTCAATCAACACAAAGTGACAGTCGACCTCAATTGGCTTCAGTAGATGTTAATCGACGATATCTGACAAAGTTAGATGCAAACTCTCTCAAATATATAAGAAATGTTGAAATTCGACTTCAAATTAGGAAGATAGACTTTGAAAATTTTCAATCAACACAAAGTGACAGTCGACCTCAATTGTCTTCAGTAGATGTTAATCGACGATATCTGACAAAGTTAGATGCAAATTCTCTCAAATATATAAGAAATGTTGAAATTCGACTTCAAATTAGGAAGATAGACTTTGAAAATTTTTAATCAACACAAATTGACAATCGACCTCAATGGGCTTCAATGGATATTAATCGCCTATATCTGACAAAGTTAGATGCAAACTCACTCAAATATATAAGAAATGTTGAAATTTGACTTCAAATTAGGAAGATAGACTCTGAAAATTTTCAATCAACACAAAGTGACAGTTGACCTCAATGGACCTCAATGGATGTTAATCGCCTATATCTGACAAAGTTAGATGCAAGCACTTTCAAATATATGAGAAATGTTGAAATTCGACTTCAAATTAGGAAGATAGACTTTAAAAATTTTCAATCAACACAAAGTGTCAGTTGACCTCAATGGACTTCAATGGATGTTAATCGCGTATATCTGACAAAGTTAGATGCAAACACACTCAAATATATGAGAAATGTTGAAATTCGACTTCAAATTAGGAAGATAGACTTTGAAAATTTTCAATCAACACAAATTGACAATCGACCTCAATGGGCTTCAATGGATGTTAATCGCCTATATCTGACAAAGTTAGATGCAAACTCACTCAAATATATGAGAAATGTTGAAATTCGACTTCAAATTAGGAAGATAGACTTTGAATATTTTCAATCAACACAAAGTGACAGTTGACCTCAATGGACCTCAATGGATGTTAATCGCGTATATCTGACAAAGTTAGATGCAAACACACTCAAATATATGAGAAATGTTGAAATTTGACTTCGAATTAGGGAGATAGACTTTAAAAATTTTCAATCAACACAAAGTGACAATCGACCTCAATGGGCTTCAATGGATGTTAATCGCCTATATCTGACAAAGTTAGATGCAAACTCACTCAAATATATAAGAAATGTTGAAATTCGACTTCAAATTAGGAATATAGACTTTGAAAATTTTCAATCAACACAAAGTGACAGTCGACCTCAATTGGCTTCAGTAGATGTTAATCGACGATATCTGACAAAGTTAGATGCAAACTCTCTCAAATATATAAGAAATGTTGAAATTCGACTTCAAATTAGGAAGATAGACTTTGAAAATTTTTAATCAACACAAATTGACAATCGACCTCAATGGGCTTCAATGGATGTTAATCGCCTATATCTGACAAAGTTAGATGCAAACTCACTCAAATATATAAGAAATGTTGAAATTCGACTTCAAATTAGGAAGATAGACTTTGAAAATTTTCAATCAACACAGATTGACAATCGACCTCAATGGGCTTCAATGGATGTTAATCGCCTATATCTGACAAAGTTAGATGCAAACTCACTCAAATATATGAGAAATGTTGAAATTCGACTTCAAATTAGGAAGATAGACTTTGAATATTTTCAATCAACACAAATTGACAATCGACCTCAATGGGCTTCAGTGGATGTTAATCGACGATATCTGACAAAGTTAGATGCGAACTCACTCAAATATATGAGAAATGTTGAAATTCGACTTCAAATTAGGAAGATAGACTTTGAAAATTTTCAATCAACACAAATTGACAATCGACCTCAATAGGCTTCAATGGATGTTAATCGCGTATATCTGACAAAGTTAGATGCAAACACACTCAAATATATGAGAAATGTTGAAATTCGACTTCAAATTAGGAAGATAGACTTTGAAAATTTTCAATCAAGACAAATTGACAATCGACCTCAATGGGCTTCAATGGATGTTAATCGCCTATATCTGACAAAGTTAGATGCAAACTCACTCAAATATATGAGAAATGTTGAAATTCGACTTCAAATTAGGAAGATAGACTTTGAATATTTTCAATCAACACAAAGTGACAGTTGACCTCAATGGACCTCAATGGATGTTAATCGCGTATATCTGACAAAGTTAGATGCAAACACACTCAAATATATGAGAAATGTTGAAATTTGACTTCGAATTAGGGAGATAGACTTTAAAAATTTCCAATCAACACAAAGTGACAATCGACCTCAATGGGCTTCAATGGATGTTAATCGCCTATATCTGACAAAGTTAGATGCAAACTCACTCAAATATATAAGAAATGTTGAAATTCGACTTCAAATTAGGAAGATAGACTTTGAAAATTTTCAATCAACACAAAGTGACAGTCGACCTCAATTGGCTTCAGTAGATGTTAATCGACGATATCTGACAAAGTTAGATGCAAACTCTCTCAAATATATAAGAAATGTTGAAATTCGACTTCAAATTAGGAAGATAGACTTTGAAAATTTTTAATCAACACAAATTGACAATCGACCTCAATGGGCTTCAATGGATGTTAATCGCCTATATCTGACAAAGTTAGATGCAAACTCACTCAAATATATAAGAAATGTTGAAATTCGACTTCAAATTAGGAAGATAGACTTTGAAAATTTTCAATCAACACAAATTGACAATCGACCTCAATGGGCTTCAATGGATGTTAATCGCCTATATCTGACAAAGTTAGGTGCAAACTCACTCAAATATATGAGAAATGTTGAAATTCGACTTCAAATTAGGAAGATAGACTTTGAATATTTTCAATCAACACAAATTGACAATCGACCTCAATGGGCTTCAATGGATGTTAATCGCCTATATCTGACAAAGTTAGATGCAAACTCACTCAAATATATAAGAAATGTTGAAATTCGACTTCAAATTAGGAAGATAGACTTTGAAAATTTTCAATCAACACAAAGTGTCAGTTGACCTCAATGGACTTCAACGGATGTTAATCGCGTATATCTGACAAAGTTAGATGCAAACACACTCAAATATATGAGAAATGTTGAAATTTGACTTCGAATTAGGGAGATAGACTTTAAAAATTTTCAATCAACACAAAGTGACAGTTGACCTCAATGGGCTTCAATGGATGTTAATTGCCTATATCTGACAAAGTTAGATGCAAACACACTCAAATATATGAGAAATGTTGAAATTTGACTTCGAATTAGGGAGATAGACTTTAAAAATTTTCAATCAACACAAAGTGACAGTTGACCTCAATGGGCTTCAATGGATGTTAATTGCCTATATCTGACAAAGTTAGATGCAAACTCACTCAAATATATGAGAAATGTTGAAATTCGACTTCAAATTAGGAAGATAGACTTTGAATATTTTCAATCAACACAAATTGACAATCGACCTCAATGGGCTTCAGTGGATGTTAATCGACGATATCTGACAAAGTTAGATGCGAACTCACTCAAATATATGAGAAATGTTGAAATTCGACTTCAAATTAGGAAGATAGACTTTGAAAATTTTCAATCAACACAAATTGACAATCGACCTCAATAGGCTTCAATGGATGTTAATCGCGTATATCTGACAAAGTTAGATGCAAACACACTCAAATATATGAGAAATGTTGAAATTCGACTTCAAATTAGGAAGATAGACTTTGAAAATTTTCAATCAAGACAAATTGACAATCGACCTCAATGGGCTTCAATGGATGTTAATCGCCTATATCTGACAAAGTTAGATGCAAACTCACTCAAATATATGAGAAATGTTGAAATTCGACTTCAAATTAGGAAGATAGACTTTGAATATTTTCAATCAACACAAAGTGACAGTTGACCTCAATGGACCTCAATGGATGTTAATCGCGTATATCTGACAAAGTTAGATGCAAACACACTCAAATATATGAGAAATGTTGAAATTTGACTTCGAATTAGGGAGATAGACTTTAAAAATTTCCAATCAACACAAAGTGACAATCGACCTCAATGGGCTTCAATGGATGTTAATCGCCTATATCTGACAAAGTTAGATGCAAACTCACTCAAATATATAAGAAATGTTGAAATTCGACTTCAAATTAGGAAGATAGACTTTGAAAATTTTCAATCAACACAAAGTGACAGTCGACCTCAATTGGCTTCAGTAGATGTTAATCGACGATATCTGACAAAGTTAGATGCAAACTCTCTCAAATATATAAGAAATGTTGAAATTCGACTTCAAATTAGGAAGATAGACTTTGAAAATTTTTAATCAACACAAATTGACAATCGACCTCAATGGGCTTCAATGGATGTTAATCGCCTATATCTGACAAAGTTAGATGCAAACTCACTCAAATATATAAGAAATGTTGAAATTCGACTTCAAATTAGGAAGATAGACTTTGAAAATTTTCAATCAACACAAATTGACAATCGACCTCAATGGGCTTCAATGGATGTTAATCGCCTATATCTGACAAAGTTAGGTGCAAACTCACTCAAATATATGAGAAATGTTGAAATTCGACTTCAAATTAGGAAGATAGACTTTGAATATTTTCAATCAACACAAATTGACAATCGACCTCAATGGGCTTCAATGGATGTTAATCGCCTATATCTGACAAAGTTAGATGCAAACTCACTCAAATATATAAGAAATGTTGAAATTCGACTTCAAATTAGGAAGATAGACTTTGAAAATTTTCAATCAACACAAAGTGTCAGTTGACCTCAATGGACTTCAACGGATGTTAATCGCGTATATCTGACAAAGTTAGATGCAAACACACTCAAATATATGAGAAATGTTGAAATTTGACTTCGAATTAGGGAGATAGACTTTAAAAATTTTCAATCAACACAAAGTGACAGTTGACCTCAATGGGCTTCAATGGATGTTAATTGCCTATATCTGACAAAGTTAGATGCAAACACACTCAAATATATGAGAAATGTTGAAATTTGACTTCGAATTAGGGAGATAGACTTTAAAAATTTTCAATCAACACAAAGTGACAGTTGACCTCAATGGGCTTCAATGGATGTTAATTGCCTATATCTGACAAAGTTAGATGCAAACTCACTCAAATATATGAGAAATGTTGAAATTCGACTTCAAATTAGGAAGATAGACTTTAAAAATTTTCAATCAACACAAAGTGTCAGTTGACCTCAATGGACTTCAATGGATGTTAATCGCCTATATCTGACAAAGTTAGATGCAAACTCACTCAAATATATGAGAAATGTTGAAATTCGACTTCAAATTAGGAAGATAGACTTTGAAAATTTTCAATCAACACAAATTGACAATCGACCTCAATGGGCTTCAATGGATGTTAATTGCCTATATCTGACAAAGTTAGATGCAAACACACTCAAATATATGAGAAATGTTGAAATTTGACTTCGAATTAGGGAGATAGACTTTAAAAATTTTCAATCAACACAAAGTGACAGTTGACCTCAATGGACTTCAATGGATGTTAATCGCCTATATCTGACAAAGTTAGATGCAAACTCACTCAAATATATGAGAAATGTTGAAATTCGACTTCAAATTAGGAAGATAGACTTTGAAAATTTTCAATCAACACAAATTGACAATCGACCTCAATGGGCTTCAATGGATGTTAATTGCCTATATCTGACAAAGTTAGATGCAAACTCACTCAAATATATGAGAAATGTTGAAATTCGACTTCAAATTAGGAAGATAGACTTTGAAAATTTTCAATCAACACAAAGTGACAGTCGACCTCAATTGGCTTCAGTAGATGTTAATCGACGATATCTGACAAAGATAGATGCAAACTCTCTCAAATATATAAGAAATGTTGAAATTCGACTTCAAATTAGGAAGATAGACTTTGAAAATTTTCAATCAAAACAAATTGACAATCGACCTCAATGGGCTTCAATGGATGTTAATCGCCTATATCTGACAAAGTTAGATGCAAACTCACTCAAATATATGAGAAATGTTGAAATTCGACTTCAAATTAGGAAGATAGACTTTGAAAATTTTCAATCAACACAAAGTGACAGTTGACCTCAATGGACCTCAATGGATGTTAATCGCGTATATCTGACAAAGTTAGATGCAAACACACTCAAATATATGAGAAATGTTGAAATTTGACTTCGAATTAGGGAGATAGACTTTAAAAATTTTCAATCAACACAAAGTGACAGTTGACCTCAATGGACTTCAATGGATGTTAATCGCCTATATCTGACAAAGTTAGATGCAAACTCACTCAAATATATGAGAAATGTTGAAATTCGACTTCAAATTAGGAAGATAGACTTTGAAAATTTTCAATCAACACAAAGTGACAGTCGACCTCAATTGGCTTCAGTAGATGTTAATCGACGATATCTGACAAAGTTAGATGCAAACTCTCTCAAATATATAAGAAATGTTGAAATTCGACTTCAAATTAGGAAGATAGACTTTGAAATTTTCAATCAACACAAAGTGACAGTAGACCTCAATGGGCTTCAATGGAAGTTAATCGACGATATCTGACAAAGATAGATGCAAACTCTCTCAAATATATAAGAAATGTTGAAATTCGACTTCAAATTAGGAAGATAGACTTTGAAAATTTTCAATCAACACAAATTGACAATCGACCTCAATGGGCTTCAATGGATGTTAATTGCCTATATCTGACAAAGTTAGATGCAAACTCACTCAAATATATGAGAAATGTTGAAATTCGACTTCAAATTAGGAAGATAGACTTTGAATATTTTCAATCAACACAAAGTGACAGTTGACCTCAATGGACCTCAATGGATGTTAATCGCGTATATCTGACAAAGTTAGATGCAAACACACTCAAATATATGAGAAATGTTGAAATTTGACTTCGAATTAGGGAGATAGACTTTAAAAATTTCCAATCAACACAAAGTGACAATCGACCTCAATGGGCTTCAATGGATGTTAATCGCCTATATCTGACAAAGTTAGATGCAAACTCACTCAAATATATGAGAAATGTTGCAATTCGACTTCAAATTAGGAAGATAGACTTTGAAAATTTTCAATCAACACAAATTGACAATCGACCTCAATGGGCTTCAATGGATGTTAATCGCCTATATCTGACAAAGTTAGATGCAAACTCACTCAAATATATAAGAAATGTTGAAATTCGACTTCAAATTAGGAAGATAGACTTTGAAAATTTTCAATCAACACAAAGTGACAGTCGACCTCAATTGGCTTCAGTAGATGTTAATCGACGATATCTGACAAAGTTAGATGCAAACTCACTCAAATATATGAGAAATGTTGAAATTCGACTTCAAATTAGGACGATAGACTTTGCAAATTTTCAATCAACACAAATTGACAATCGACCTCAATGGGCTTCAATGGATGATAATCGCCTATATCTGACAAAGTTAGATGCAAACTCACTCAAATATATGAGAAATGTTGAAAATCGACTTCAAATTAGGAAGATAGACTTTGAAAATTTTCAATCAACACAAAGTGACAGTCGACCTCAATTGGCTTCAGTAGATGTTAATCGACGATATCTGACAAATATAGATGCAAACTCTCTCAAATATATAAGAAATGTTGAAATTCGACTTCAAATTAGGAAGATAGACTTTGAAAATTTTCAATCAAAACAAATTGACAATCGACCTCAATGGGCTTCAATGGATGTTAATCGCCTATATCTGACAAAGTTAGATGCAAACTTACTCAAATATATGAGAAATGTTGAAATTCGACTTCAAATTAGGAAGATAGACTTTGAAAATTTTCAATCAACACAAAGTGACAGTTGACCTCAATGGACCTCAATGGATGTTAATCGCGTATATCTGACAAAGTTAGATGCAAACACACTCAAATATATGAGAAATGTTGAAATTTGACCTCGAATTAGGGAGATAGACTTTAAAAATTTTCAATCAACACAAAGTGACAGTTGACCTCAATAGACTTCAATGGATGTTAATCGCCTATATCTGACAAAGTTAGATGCAAACTGACTCAAATATATGAGAAATGTTGAAATTCGACTTCAAATTAGGAAGATAGACTTTGAAAATTTTCAATCAACACAAAGTGACAGTCGACCTCAATTGGCTTCAGTAGATGTTAATCGACGATATCTGACAAAGTTAGATGCAAACTCTCTCAAATATATAAGAAATGTTGAAATTCGACTTCAAATTAGGAAGATAGACTTTGAAATTTTCAATCAACACAAAGTGACAGTAGACCTCAATGGGCTTCAATGGAAGTTAATCGACGATATCTGACAAAGATAGATGCAAACTCTCTCAAATATATAAGAAATGTTGAAATTCGACTTCAAATTAGGAAGATAGACTTTGAAATTTTCAATCAACACAAAGTGACAGTAGACCTCAATGGGCTTCAATGGAAGTTAATCGACGATATCTGACAAAGATAGATGCAAACTTACTCAAATATATAAGAAATGTTGAAATTCGACTTCAAATTAGGAAGATAGACTTTGAAAATTTTCAATCAACATAAAGTGTCAGTTGACTTCAATGGACTTCAATGGATGGTAATCGCTTATATCTGACAAAGTTAGATGCAAACACACTCAAATATATGAGAAATGTTGAAATTTGACTTCAAATTAGGGAGATAGACTTTAAAAATTTTCAATCAACACAAAGTGACAGTCGACCTCAATGGGCTTCAATGTATGTTAATCGCCTATATCTGACAAAGTTAGATGCAAACTCACTCAAATATATAAGAAATGTTGAAATTCGACTTAAAATTAGGAAGATAGACTTTGAAAATTTTCAATCAACACAAAGTGACAGTTGACTTCAATTGGCTTCAGTAGATGTTAATCGACGATATCTGACAAAGTTAGATGCAAACTCTCTCAAATATATAAGAAATGTTGAAATTCGACTTCAAATTAGGAAGATAGACTTTGAAATTTTCAATCAACACAAAGTGACAGTAGACCTCAATGGGCTTCAATGGAAGTTAATCGACGATATCTGACAAAGATAGATGCAAACTCTCTCAAATATATAAGAAATGTTGAAATTCGACTTCAAATTAGGAAGATAGACTTTGAAAATTTTCAATCAACACAAATTGACAATCGACCTCAATGGGCTTCAATGGATGTTAATCGCCTATATCTGACAAAGTTAGATGCAAACTCACTCAAATATATGAGAAATGTTGAAATTCGACTTCAAATTAGGAAGATAGACTTTGAAAATTTTCAATCAACACAAAGTGACAGTCGACCTCAATGGACTTCAATGGATGTTAATCGCTTATATCTGACAAAGTTAGATGCAAACTCTCTCGAATATATAAGAAATGTTGAAATTCGACTTCAAATTAGGAAGATAGACTTTGAAAATTTTCAATCAACACAAAGTGACAGTTGACCTCAATGGACTTCAATGGATGTTAATCGACGATATCTGACAAAGTTAGATGCAAACTCTCTCGAATATATAAGAAATGTTGAAATTCGACTTCAAATTAGGAAGATAGACTTTGAAAATTTTCAATAAACACAAAGTGACAGTTGACCTCAATGGACTTCAATGGATGTTAATCGACGATATCTGACAAAGTTAGATGCAAACTCTCTCAAATATATAAGAAATGTTGAAATTCGACTTCAAATTAGGAAGATAGACTTTGAAATTTTCAATCAACACAAAGTGACAGTAGACCTCAATGGGCTTCAATGGAAGTTAATCGACGATATCTGACAAAGATAGATGCAAACTCTCTCAAATATATAAGAAATGTTGAAATTCGACTTCAAATTAGGAAGATAGACTTTGAAAATTTTCAATCAACACAAATTGACAATCGACCTCAATGGGCTTCAGTGGATGTTAATCGCCTATATCTGACAAAGTTAGATGCAAACTCTCTCAAATATATAAGAAATGTTGAAATTCGACTTCAAATTAGGAAGATAGACTTTAAAAATTTTCAATCAAAACAAAGTGACAGTTGACCTCAATGGATGTTAATCGACGATATCTGACAAAGTTAGATGCAAACTCTCTCGAATATATGAGAAATGTTGAAATTCGACTTCAAATTAGGAAGATAGACTTTGAAAATTTTCAATCAACACAAAGTGACAGTTGACCTCAATGGGCTTCAATGGAAGTTAATCGACGATATCTGACAAAGATAGATGCAAACTCTCTCAAATATATAAGAAATGTTGAAATTCGACTTCAAATTAGGAAGATAGACTTTGAAAATTTTCAATCAACACAAATTGACAATCGACCTCAATGGGCTTCAATGGATGTTAATCGCCTATATCTGACAAAGTTAGATGCAAACTCACTCAAATATATGAGAAATGTTGAAATTCGACTTCAAATTAGGAAGATAGACTTTGAAAATTTTCAATCAACACAAAGTGACAGTCGACCTCAATTGGCTTCAGTAGATGTTAATCGACGATATCTGACAAAGTTAGATGCAAACTCTCTCGAATATATAAGAAATGTTGAAATTCGACTTCAATTTAGGAAGATAGACTTTGAAAATTTTCAATCAACACAAAGTGACAGTTGACCTCAATGGACTTCAATGGATGTTAATCGACGATATCTGACAAAGATAGATGCAAACTCTCTCAAATATATAAGAAATGTTGAAATTCGACTTCAAATTAGGAAGATAGACTTTGAAAATTTTCAATCAACACAAATTGACAATCGACCTCAATGGGCTTCAGTGGATGTTAATCGCCTATATCTGACAAAGTTAGATGCAAACTCTCTCAAATATATAAGAAATGTTGAAATTCGACTTCAAATTAGGAAGATAGACTTTAAAAATTTTCAATCAAAACAAAGTGACAGTTGACCTCAATGGATGTTAATCGACGATATCTGACAAAGTTAGATGCAAACTCTCTCAAATATATAAGAAATGTTGAAATTCGACTTCAAATTAGGAAGATAGACTTTGAAAATTTTCAATCAACACAAATTGACAATCGACCTCAATGGGCTTCAGTGGATGTTAATCGCCTATATCTGACAAAGTTAGATGCAAACTCTCTCAAATATATAAGAAATGTTGAAATTCGACTTCAAATTAGGAAGATAGACTTTAAAAATTTTCAATCAAAACAAAGTGACAGTTGACCTCAATGGATGTTAATCGACGATATCTGACAAAGTTAGATGCAAACTCTCTCAAATATATAAGAAATGTTGAAATTCGACTTCAAATTAGGAAGATAGACTTTAAAAATTTTCAATCAAAACAAAGTGACAGTTGACCTCAATGGATGTTAATCGACGATATCTGACAAAGTTAGATGCAAACTCTCTCAAATATATAAGAAATGTTGAAATTCGATTTCAAATTAGGAAGATAGACTTTAAAAATTTTCAATCAAAACAAAGTGACAGTTGACCTCAATGGATGTTAATCGCCTATATCTGACAAAGTTAGATGCAAACTCTCTCAAATATATAAGAAATGTTGAAATTCGACTTCAAATTAGGAAGATAGACTTTAAAAATTTTCAATCAAAACAAAGTGACAGTTGACCTCAATGGATGTTAATCGACGATATCTGACAAAGTTAGATGCAAACTCACTCAAATATATGGGAAATGTTGAAATTCGACTTCAAATTAGGAAGATAGACTTTGAAAATTTTCAATCAACACAAATTGACAATCGACCTCAATGGGCTTCAGTGGATGTTAATCGACGATATCTGACAAAGTTAGATGCGAACTCACTCAAATATATGAGAAATGTTGAAATTCGACTTCAAATTAGGAAGATAGACTTTGAAAATTTTCAATCAACACAAATTGACAATCGACCTCAATGGGCTTCAATGGGTGTTAGTCGCCTATATCTGACAAAGTTAGATGCAAACTCACTCAAATATATAAGAAATGTTGAAATTCGACTTCAAATTAGGAAGATAGACTTTGAAAATTTTCAATCAACACAAAGTGACAGTCGACCTCAATTGGCTTCAGTAGATGTTAATCGACGATATCTGACAAAGTTAGATGCAAACTCTCTCAAATATATAAGAAATGTTGAAATTCGACTTCAAATTAGGAAGATAGACTTTGAAAATTTTTAATCAACACAAATTGACAATCGACCTCAATGGGCTTCAATGGATGTTAATCGCCTATATCTGACAAAGTTAGATGCAAACTCACTCAAATATATGAGAAATGTTGAAATTCGACTTCAAATTAGGAAGATAGACTTTAAAAATTTTCAATCAACACAAAGTGTCAGTTGACCTCAATGGACTTCAATGGATGTTAATCGCGTATATCTGACAAAGTTAGATGCAAACACACTCAAATATATGAGAAATGTTGAAATTTGACTTCAAATTAGGGAGATAGACTTTAAAAATTTTCAATCAACACAAAGTGACAGTCGACCTCAATGGGCTTCAATGGATGTTAATCGCCTATATCTGACAAAGTTAGATGCAAACTCACTCAAATATATAAGAAATGTTGAAATTCGACTTCAAATTAGGAAGATAGACTTTGAAAATGTTCAATCAACACAAAGTAACAGTTGACCTCAATTGGCTTCAGTAAATGTTAATCGACGATATCTGACAAAGATAGATGCAAACTCTCTCAAATATATAAGAAATGTTGAAATTCGACTTCAAATTAGGAAGATAGACTTTGAAAATTTTCAATCAACACAAATTGACAATCGACCTCAATGGGCTTCAATGGATGTTAATCGCCTATATCTGACAAAGTTAGATGCAAACTCACTCAAATATATGAGAAATGTTGAAATTCGACTTCAAATTAGGAAGATAGACTTTGAAAATTTTCAATCAACACAAATTGACAATCGACCTCAATGGGCTTCAATGGATGTTAATCGCCTATATCTGACAAAGTTAGATGCAAACTCACTCAAATATATGAGAAATGTTGAAATTCGACTTCAAATTAGGAAGATAGACTTTGAAAATTTTCAATCAACACAAAGTGACAGTCGACCTCAATTGGCTTCAGTAGATGTTAATCGACGATATCTGACAAAGTTAGATGCAAACTCTCTCAAATATATAAGAAATGTTGAAATTTGACTTCAAATTAGGGAGATAGACTTTAAAAATTTTCAATCAACACAAAGTGACAGTCGACCTCAATGGGCTTCAATGGATGTTAATCGCCTATATCTGACAAAGTTAGATGCAAACTCACTCAAATATATAAGAAATGTTGAAATTCGACTTCAAATTAGGAAGATAGACTTTGAAAATTTTCAATCAACACAAAGTAACAGTTGACCTCAATTGGCTTCAGTAAATGTTAATCGACGATATCTGACAAAGATAGATGCAAACTCTCTCAAATATATAAGAAATGTTGAAATTCGACTTCAAATTAGGAAGATAGACTTTGAAAATTTTCAATCAACACAAATTGACAATCGACCTCAATGGGCTTCAATGGATGTTAATCGCCTATATCTGACAAAGTTAGATGCAAACTCACTCAAATATATGAGAAATGTTGAAATTCGACTTCAAATTAGGAAGATAGACTTTGAAAATTTTCAATCAACACAAAGTGACAGTCGACCTCAATTGGCTTCAGTAGATGTTAATCGACGATATCTGACAAAGTTAGATGCAAACTCTCTCAAATATATAAGAAATGTTGAAATTCGACTTCAAATTAGGAAGATAGACTTTGAAAATTTTCAATCAACACAAAGTGACAGTCGACCTGAATTGTCTTCAGTAGATGTTAATCGACGATATCTGACAAAGTTAGATGCAAACTCTCTCAAATATATAAGATATGTTGAAATTCGACTTCAAATTAGGAAGATAGACTTTGAAAATTTTCAATCAACACAAAGTAACAGTTGACCTCAATTGGCTTCAGTAAATGTTAATCGACGATATCTGACAAAGATAGATGCAAACTCTCTCAAATATATAAGAAATGTTGAAATTCGACTTCAAATTAGGAAGATAGACTTTGAAAATTTTCAATCAACACAAATTGACAATCGACCTCAATGGGCTTCAATGGATGTTAATCGCCTATATCTCTATCAAAGTTAGATGCAAACTCACTCAAATATATGAGAAATGTTGAAATTCGACTTCAAATTAGGAAGATAGACTTTGAAAATTTTCAATCAACACAAAGTGACAGTCGACCTCAATTGGCTTCAGTAGATGTTAATCGACGATATCTGACAAAGTTAGATGCAAACTCTCTTAAATATATAAGAAATGTTGAAATTCGACTTCAAATTAGGAAGATAGACTTTGAAAATTTTCAATCAACACAAATTGACAATCGACCTCAATGGGCTTCAATGGATGTTAATCGCCTATATCTGACAAAGTTAGATGCAAACTCACTCAAATATATGAGAAATGTTGAAATTGGACTTCAAATTAGGAAGATAGATTTTGAAAATTTTCAATCAACACAAATTGACAATCGACCTCAATGGGCTTCAATGGATGTTAATCGCATATATCTGACAAAGTTAGATGCAAACTCACTCAAATATATGAGAAATGTTGAAATTCGACTTCAAATTAGGAAGATAGACTTTAAAAATTTTCAATCAACACAAAGTGTCAGTTGACCTCAATGGACTTCAATGGATGTTAATCGCGTATATCTGACAAAGTTAGATGCAAACACACTCAAATATATGAGAAATGTTGAAATTCGACTTCAAATTAGGAAGATAGACTTTGAAAATTTTCAATCAACACAAAGTGACAGTCGACCTCAATTGGCTTCAGTAGATGTTAATCGACGATATCTGACAAAGTTAGATGCAAACTCTCTCAAATATATAAGAAATGTTGAAATTCGACTTCAAATTAGGAAGATAGACTTTGAAAATTTTCAATCAACACAAAGTGACAGTCGACCTGAATTGTCTTCAGTAGATGTTAATCGACGATATCTGACAAAGTTAGATGCAAACTCTCTCAAATATATAAGATATGTTGAAATTCGACTTCAAATTAGGAAGATAGACTTTGAAAATTTTCAATCAACACAAAGTAACAGTTGACCTCAATTGGCTTCAGTAAATGTTAATCGACGATATCTGACAAAGATAGATGCAAACTCTCTCAAATATATAAGAAATGTTGAAATTCGACTTCAAATTAGGAAGATAGACTTTGAAAATTTTCAATCAACACAAATTGACAATCGACCTCAATGGGCTTCAATGGATGTTAATCGCCTATATCTCTATCAAAGTTAGATGCAAACTCACTCAAATATATGAGAAATGTTGAAATTCGACTTCAAATTAGGAAGATAGACTTTGAAAATTTTCAATCAACACAAAGTGACAGTCGACCTCAATTGGCTTCAGTAGATGTTAATCGACGATATCTGACAAAGTTAGATGCAAACTCTCTCAAATATATAAGATATGTTGAAATTCGACTTCAAATTAGGAAGATAGACTTTGAAAATTTTCAATCAACACAAATTGACAATCGACCTCAATGGGCTTCAATGGATGTTAATCGCCTATATCTGACAAAGTTAGATGCAAACTCACTCAAATATATGAGAAATGTTGAAATTCGACTTCAAATTAGGAAGATAGACTTTGAAAATTTTCAATCAACACAAATTGACAATCGACCTCAATGGGCTTCAGTGGATGTTAATCGCCTATATCTGACAAAGTTAGATGCAAACTCTCTCAAATATATAAGAAATGTTGAAATTCGACTTCAAATTAGGAAGATAGATTTTAAAAAGTTTCAATCAAAACAAAGTGACAGTTGACCTCAATGGATGTTAATCGACGATATCTGACAAAGTTAGATGCAAACTCTCTCGAATATATGAGAAATGTTGAAATTCGACTTCAAATTAGGAAGATAGACTTTAAAAATTTTCAATCAACACAAAGTGACAGTTGACCTCAATGGACTTCAATGTATGTTAATCGCCTATATCTGACAAAGATAGATGCGAACTCACTCAAATATATGAGAAATGTTGAAATTCGACTTCAAATTAGGAAGATAGACTTTGAAAATTTTCAATCAACACAAATTGACAATCGACCTCAATGGGCTTCAGTGGTTGTTAATCGCCTATATCTGACAAAGTAGATGCAAACTCTCTCAATATATAAGAAATGTTGAAATTCGACTTCAAATTAGGAAGATAGATTTTAAAAATTTTCAATCAAAACAAAGTGACAGTTGACCTCAATGGATGTTAATCGACGATATCTGACAAGTTAGATGCAAACTCTCTCGAATATATGAGAAATGTTGAAATTCGACTTCAAATTAGGAAGATAGACTTTAAAAATTTTCAATCAACACAAAGTGACAGTTGACCTCAATGGACTTCAATGTATGTTAATCGCCTATATCTGACAAAGATAGATGCGAACTCACTCAAATATATGAGAAATGTTGAAATTCGACTTCAAATTAGGAAGATAGACTTTGAAAATTTTCAATCAACACAAAGTGACAGTCGACCTCAATGGGCTCCAGTGGATGTTAATCGACGATATCTGACAAAGTTAGATGCGAACTCACTCAAATATATGAGAAATGTTGAAATTCGACTTCAAATTAGGAAGATAGACTTTGAAAATTTTCAATCAACACAAAGTGACAGTCGACCTCAATTGGCTTCAGTAGATGTTAATCGACGATATCTGACAAAGTTAGATGCAGACTCTCTCAAATATATAAGAAATGTTGAAATTCGACTTCAAATTAGGAAGATAGACTTTGAAATTTTCAATGAACACAAAGTGACAGTAGACCTCAATGGGCTTCAATGGATGTTAATCGCCTATATCTGACAAAGTTAGATGCAAACTCACTCAAATATATAAGAAATGTTGAAATTCGACTTCAAATTAGGAAGATAGACTTTGAAATTTTCAATCAACACAAAGTGACAGTAGACCTCAATGGGCTTCAATGGAAGTTAATCGACGATATCTGACAAAGATAGATGCAAACTCTCTCAAATATATAAGAAATGTTGAAATTCGACTTCAAATTAGGAAGATAGACTTTGAAAATTTTCAATCAACACAAATTGACAATCGACCTCAATGGGCTTCAATGGATGTTAATCGCCTATATCTGACAAAGTTAGATGCAAACTCACTCAAATATATAAGAAATGTTGAAATTCGACTTCAAATTA